>NC_049212.1:9192506-9203316 GCF_013347855.1 Anguilla anguilla
TAACTAGCTAACATTAGTTAAATCTTGGATTGGACTCGATCACTATGATTGTTTTTTTTAATATTATATATTTTATTATATTGTTTTACATTATTTATATTGCCGTTATATTGTGTCTCCGATAGTGCACCTGGCTCCAGAGTAACAATTATTTCGTTCTCCCTTACACTTGTGTATTGAAGAGTGGCAATAATAAACAAGCTTGATCTTGATAAGCCCTTTAAAAACACAAGCTAGAGATAGGTGCAATTTAAAATCATCTACAGCAAAATGGCTTTTCTCTGTAATATGTTGTCTGGGAGCAGCTGAAAATGTTAGTTATTTACTAAGCTGTTTTTTCTTCTTTGCATAATCATTAAAATGGGCAGTGTGTCCTATTAATATTTTATTTAAAATATGGCTGTAAAATTCACACCTTCTCCTCCACTAATCCTTTTCTTTCACGTTAGGCTACATCTGGTCGTGTTGCACTGCATTTCGGCGTTCAGTTTTTCTGTGCACGGCAGGTCTGAACATCGGTCCTCACAGCGACTGCTAAATGAGTCAAATACATAAGGCCATTTACCACGATGCCAGACTGTACGCGAGATTGAGTATCGATGTGCGCGATTGATCCGGCCGCCCTCCACCAATGTCGACGCTCTTCAAGTAGGCCACATCGTGTGTGTGTGTGTGTGTGTGTGTGTTCTTTCAGTATGACTTTCTGGAGAGGGAAAAAAAGGTCAATACTTAATCTTGCACTGTATTGCTAACAAGGACATGCAAATCCTTACAATGCATACCCCCGTTTATTATTCAATGTTCAGGTCAGCCACATGTTATCGCATCCCACTGTTGACCTCAGGATGTATCGATCAGGCTTGACACCTTTAACCGGTCTAAGTCAGATGAGCCGCTTGAATTCTATTGGATGTCTAGTGAAGGCCGAGTTCCTGCCGGGCGTTATGGCGAAAGGGAATAAGGTTAAGCGACTTGTTAAATCGCGGAAGGTTAAGAGGGGCCAGGATTTGATCCCGCAACCCCCCTGGCATAAAGACCCCGGGCTCCCCTAATCGCTACGCCAACACGGCCGTCTTAAACGCGGGAGGACGGCTCTGCCCCCGCCAGCGCCGCTGAAGGACAGCCGTTCAGCGGAACGAGCGAGCCCTAACGCACGCGCGTGCGGCAGCTCTCCGGAAGCTCGCGGCGCTCGGTGGCGCATTATCCGCGGCTGCAGCGGCTTCGAGCTGCGACGTCCCCCGAGTCGCGCCGCATGACGCTTCCCAGGGTCGTCTCCTCCAGACAAAAGATTCGGTCGAGCTCCAGCCGTCGCATGCATGCATGCATGCGCAGGGACGCTGTTGGTGTTCAGATGCATGGCCTTCAGAAAAAGTGTTAATCAGCGCCACATTAAGCAAGGGTCTGAATGCTTACGTAAATGTCATATTTCAGTTTTTTATTTTTAATAAATGTGCAAAAATCACCTGTTTTCACTTCGTCATTATGGTGTATTGTGTGTAGGTTGATGAGAATAAAAATGAATTTAATCCATTTTATAATAAGGCTGTATACGTAACAAAATGTGGAAAAAGCGAAGGGGTCTGAATACTTTCCGAACAGCATCGCATTCCCTTCTTGGAATGAAGTGTTTCTTGAAGGCAGTGCCAGTTTTATAAGCACCTCTTGTGTAACTACAGAATAATAATTATTATAATGTCTCCCAGCTCTTCAGCTGTAGTTGAGCATTCAGAAGGCCAGATCGGTATTCACCTCACAAAGGCATAGTCTACATCTCTGGAACATCTCTCACTGGTAAGAGGACAGGTAGTGCAGGATGGTGACCCGACTTTGACCTGCAGCAAACATGGGTATTATCTACATGAATGGGCCACATAATAGGCCTGTCTGTAAAAAGCGGAGTCCGTCCAATTCGTGTCGATTACCAGCTCACACAGTTACAGCTAATACAGTTTCTCTCCCACATATAATTAACATAAAAATAGAGTGAACAGAATCTCTTAATGTACATATTTAAGAAGAAGAAGGGGTATGCACTGAGGTGAAGCAAGCAGCACCAGTCACTCACTTCGCGGGGAATTTCAAATGATAATTATTAAATAAAAACATTCAGAGACCGTTCTCAAACAATAACAAACCTTTATTTACAACATACGAAAGTGTACTGCAAAAAATTATTCCCATAACCGGAGGCATTTTTAACCGAGAAAATAAACACGGAACTTATTTTCGTAAGCTAAAATGAATCATACAGATATTTATATATTCATATATATCTTACTGTGTACAGCCTGTTTAGGTTTAGTCTGCGTATCTTGTCTGTTTCACGAACCCTCGTTGAAGCAAAACGCCGAACACTCCCGATTTTCCTACAAGGCTAGATTAAATGCACAGAGAACGGGCTGGAGACACAGTCCGTGTGTGGCAGTGCAGTGAGAAACGATCTGTATGAAACGAGCATTTCCTAATCAACCAAGAGTCTGAAACTGCTCCCGTAGACCCGCGGCGTCCGCTGGCTTGCGTCGTTACTCAGCACTTAATTGGTGAACTTAAGTGGTTAATTAGAGTTAATTAGAGTTATCCCGCTGCACCTGGTTTCCTGGGGGCGGAGCTCGTTCCTGTGTTTTTCGGGTGAACAGACCCAGCAGGGCTGTGACGTAGCTCCCCTGGAACAGGCCAGCAGATCCCCTGTCCCGAACGCTCGAAACTTTTTTCCTGCTACTCAAACGATCGACTGAACTTTTATCCAAACCATGTCATAATGCCATGTTGTTTTGTTTTTTTAAATCGCAGCTTTAGGTAGAATTGCTTGATACGTTGAAGCTAAGTCGATTCGGGTTATCCCAACGGCAAAATGACATTCTGTAGGCTGAAGAATCTGTCTTGAAACTGGATCTAGAGATCTAGAGAGGTCACATTAACATGGGGAACAGAGGTGGGGTTTTTTTTTTCCCTGCGCAGCCTATCTACGCGTAAAAACGTAACGCGTCACACATCGAGGACAACGCGCCCGTTCCACCATTACAGGACAGCCCTTAAGGAATCCATTTTGTTCTGTAACCCGCGTTTTTGCTTTCCCCTTCATCAGTGTAATGTCGGGGTTGCGGGGAGCGCCAAAGATCGGAAAGAATAACCGCGAGAAAACACCATACCAGAGCCCGAGTGCATTTCCTTTGCAAAGCGAAAATAATGTATGCGCTAAACAAGAGAACCGGGGGAAAAAAAAAAAAACACAATTCAAGAGAAGTCCAAAAAAAAAAAAACAAAGACTCTTACAAACCCATCACGGCAAGCACTTAGCTCATTTGAAATAAAACGAAACTCAAAAGGAATTTACATAAAGCCCAGAACCCCTCTCTTTATCGTGTTCCGCACGCTCAGACTCCAGCGTATTAAGCGTCGTTCAAAACTGTTTTCCTCCAGCATAAATTGCGCTGCGTATTTATTCACTTTTCACCCCTTTCCACCGCTCTCCTATCCGAAGCGCGGGAATCGGCCGTCAGTCAGCGGCTGCTGATTCGGGCAATATTTTAGGACGGCTGCACAATAAATGCCTAAAATAAAGGATTCGAAGGAGGACCCAAAGGCACCGTTCCTCAATGCTTTGTTTTAAGGGCTCAAAGAAAGGCTAGAACACTCTGTGCCTACGTACTTGTAACAAAGGCATTAAGGTAATTTTTATAAAACTTTTTTCCTCCTTTATACAGACTAGTCTTCCTGCGATGCAAACTTTTCTTTGGCTCAGTAATAATTAAGGGAACCGGCAGGACCGGTCGACTGAGATGACTTCGGGGGCTAAAACATTTCAGGGGCCGTCAGGTAACAGTCAGAATTCAGCAGCGTTTCCGAGAGGAAGGAGGAGGAGACCGGAAAGGAGAGCGAGAGGGGAACAGGGAATTCTGGGAAATCTACGGGTTTTCACGGCCCCTCATTAAAAGAAAAGATAAGAACAAAAATGAAATAAAAACCTTTTGAAGCGTTCGATTCGGAACAAGCTGCGGAATAACTTATCTAACGGAAAACGAGGAAGATTAAAACACGTTTCTGGGCGTCCCAGGTTAAGAGGAGCAGCTGCGGGTTATGAGCTACTGTAATAAAACCCCTGGCGAGGCCAGAGCGGCGGCTCAGCGCACCGAGAGCCCCCCCCCCCAATCCTCGCCCTGCAGACATGACGAGCGGAACACAGAGGCCGTTTTCCAGATGGGCGAAACGACAGCACGTGGCGGAGGAGCGTCTGTCCATCAAAGGGGAGGGGGGAGGAGGGGGTGAAGGGGAGGGGAGGGGGTAAAGAGGAGAGAAGGAGGGGAGGGGAGGAGAGGAGAGGGGGGAGGGGGTGAAAGGGGAGGGGAGGAGGGGTGAAGAGGAGGGGAGGGGAAGAGGGAAGGGGGTTAAGGGAAGGGGAGAGAAGGAGGGGAGGGGTGAAAGGGAAGGGAGGGGAGGGGAGGGGAGGGGAGGGTACAGGGGTACGGGTTGGGCCGCTACGCCGTCGTGTCGGACGGCTTGCCCTCGCTGTCGCTGTCGCTCAGGTAGTCGCGGCGGCTGTATCTGGAGCGGTAAGAACTGAGGCCCGCGCCGCCTTCTTCCTTCTCCTCCTCTTCCTCTTCCTCGTCGGATCTGTCCAGGCCGTACTGTCTCCGACTGAAGGAGGGGCTGGGGAGGGGGGAAACAGATGCCTGTTAGCGAGGCCTGCTCTTATTCGTCCATCAAGGGCCTGACCGCACATGCTAAACTAGCAACACAACCAATGATTGGTGCAAAAGAAATACCATGACCAGGCACCGGTCGTGTTATTGGGCTTGTGTGTGCTAGCAGGCTTTGCGTATGCTAAAGGTCTAAGTAAATCAGGCCCCAAGAGTTTGTACCTGTCAAACTCTTCACTATTCCGACATCGTGTGGGAATCTTTTTCTATGTTTGTACCGGGATGTGAAAATTTACATTCAGTTACTCAGGAAATAAATAAATAAATAAATAAATAAATAAATAAATAAATAAATAAACACAGCGCAAGTAGGCTGATAACGAGGAACTCAAAAATCGAGACCGACAGCTAGCCATACAGACAGGCTTAGCAATAAAATATGAAACCAAATCAAACCCAAAACTTGCAGCATCACAAACAAGTGTCCTCTACCCAAACTCCACGTTTGCAATGACACCTCTTTTATCTGACGGAATCACAGAACAACAGCGACTGGGACTCAGGCTGGCGAAAAAAAGCTTTGATCCTGGGACTGCTCTGGTACCGGGGCCAACATATTTGAGGATTAGGAGGTTATTTTGCCTGAATCTCCAGGTTTTGAATAGCCTGCAGATTAAAGTGTAATGCAGTAACCAAAAATCCCAATAACTGCAAACTCAGGAAAAAGCATGCTGTAAGTGACACAACATCATGGAGAGAGATTAGTCTCAATAGTATTTACAATTGAGCAAAAATTGGAAACATATTTTTGTTTTTCATGTACAAAGTATGAGGTATTTGTGCAAAAGGGAAAATACATATTCGGAAATATGTATGCATTTGTACAAATTAATGCATATTCATTTGTATGACAATTTACAAGATACAAGTTGAGAGATATTTGCTTGCAGACAGTAAAACACATTTGTGACTTGTCTCTTAATTATGGATCATGATACATGCTTTTGGCAATAATATTGAGACTAATCTCTCTCCATACAACATTCCCTTTTCCTCACGATGACCTAATATGCAATATTTTAATGTCTTAACCTTATGGCCATTACTGGAGGCAAACATTCATTCAAGTTTCCAATGTTGCCTGACTCCTTATTCACATAGGACTCCATTTCCCAGCACCCCAAAGGGAGTATTTCATTTGCAGTGGATCATGGGAGATAAAGTCCAGAGGTTGAGATGTTAGAGTCTGGTTGACAAGCGCAGACATCCATTGTAAAAATTAGTGCTCATGCAGGTTCCAATGAAGACAACTCTATATCAACCCAGCTGCTAAGTAATATGTGTATACCATCTAATCTGAACTGTTTAATCTGAAGAAAAAAATCCTTACTTTTTTGGAAAAAAAATTGAGTAGTTTTAAGAAGTTCCTCTCCTTTCCTTTGTTCTGTTTTGAACAACTTCCTGTTTGCTTGCTATTTTTTAAATCGATCGAGTCAATAAATACTTTAGACATATGAGGGAAAACTAGCCTCCTGTGAATAGGTTGCAATTGGCATGCACCTGAATACGCCAAGCCTCAGGTTATCTTCTGCCAATCTCTCATCTTTAATTCGCCCGGCTATGCAAATCAATGCCCAGGTTTAATTAGGTCCGCAGTCTCTCCACGAAGGCTGGCAGGAAAAATCTATGGAGGCTTCTCTTCATTTTCCCTCCTAAAGCTCTTCGTCTTGTTGTTGTTGTTGTTTTTGCCATTGTTCCACGGTTATAAATCAAGCCGAGGCTTCGAGTCACGGTTAGCGGTCACATCCAGCGTGCGTTTCCCAACCCCTCGACTCATTTAAATAAAAAAGCAGCACAAAAGCCTTCTCTCTCCCCCCCAGCAGTTTTTCGTTCGACGGCATCAGAGAGTCTTAACTGAATTAGCAGACACGCGAGTGATTTGTGTCTGCGCAACGTTAGCCAGATTGCTATACAATGAACGGGAACAAATTAATTACTTTAATTACCTGGCAAGGCTGAATGAAACACCGTAATCTCCCCCCCCCAAAAAAAATTTAATTAATTAATTAAATAAATAAATAAATAAATAAATAAAAAATGTCACTCTGCAATTCGCCAGCTAATAACAAGCTGATGAAGCACATCTGAGGGGATTATTTCGGAGAGTGAATTAATTTATTATCGCACGCCACGCAGCAAAAGAACACAGAATGTCAGACAGGCGGTGTGATTTGAATTAATACGGCGAATAAAATCAAACCGAACAGCTCAAAAATGCACTAGGAAAAGAAAATAAATAGAAAAAAAAATAGTGGGTGAGAAACGGGAGCCGCCTCCCCCCAAATTAAGCCACGCCCACTCCGGCATGCCCACACGGGGGAGCGGCCAACCTACTGCGCTTCAGTCGCTGTCGGGCCTGTACAGGTACTTCATCATCACGTTGTCCACCTTGGCCTTCCTCTTCTTCACCTCCTTCCTGCTGGGGGGCCGTTCCTGGGGGGCGGCCGCGGGGCCCTCCCCCTCGGAGCCCGATGCCCGCCGGGCGGGGCCCCGCTTCACGCTGCCGCCGCTGCGGTACGACACCGTGGACGCCTCCGAGCTGGAACCCGATTGGCTGGAGGACTCCGACTCGGACTCCGACTCGGACGAGGACTTCCTCTTGTTCTTCTTCTTCGACTTCTTGCCCTTCTTCTTGGAGCCTTTCTTGCTGCGGTCTCCGGATGATGAAGAGGAGGAGGAGTCGGAGGAGTCCGAGCTGTGGCTCCGCCTCTTCGACGTCGTCTTCTTCTTCTTCTTCTTGTCCTTGCGGCTACGGTCGCTGCGGGCGGAGCAGCTGCTGATTGGCCGGCTGAACTCCATGACGGAGGCGGAGCGGCGGAGGGACGTGGAGGTGCCGCGCCCGCTCCTCCACCCCTCCTCCGCGTCCCGCGCCTGGCTCCCCGCCCCCCCCTCCCCTTCCTGCTCCGAGTCCTCCAGGCTGGTGCGCTTGAACTTGATTGGCTTGAAGCTCAGGACCTCGTTGATGGCGGCCTCGAGGGCGGGGTCCAGGTAATTGCGGTGGGTGACCGGCTTGACGTCGGAGACGTCGTCGCCGGCGGCGACGGAGGCGGAGGACGAGGACGGGCGGGGCTGGGCGGGCACGGAGAGGCTCCGCCCCGCGGAGTGGGGGCCGTAGACGCTGGAGCGCCCCCCCCACGCTCCGGGCGTCGTCGTCGTCGTCGTCGAAGGCGCCGAACTCGCTGAGCCGGCAGCTCCGCGCCAGGGAGGCCAGAGACTCCGCCCCGGGGCTGCGGGGCGGGCCCAGGGACCGGCGGCTGGGGGCGGGGCTGACCCGCCCGTCGTCCAGGCGCGAGGCCGCGCCCCGCCGGGAGCCGAGGGGGCTGGACCGGCCGAAGTCCTCGGCGTCCGCCCCCCAGCGCGTCGACGCCCGGCTGGGGGCCAGCGAGGAGGCGCGGGACCCCCCGTCGAACTCGCGCTCGGACCAGCGGCTGTCTGGCCCCGCCCTGGCCCGCGCGGACGCCAGGCTGTAGGCCCGGGACGCGACCGAGGCCCGGCCGTCCGGCTCCGCCCCCGCTTTGGGTTTCGGCTCGTCCGCGGCGCCCCCTGGTGGCGCCTTCGGGGCGGCGCGCGTCCGGTAGCTGAGCGAGCTCATCACGGACACGGGCCTGCACTGCTCTACCTCCTTCCCCTCTTTCCCACACTCTTTCCATTCCTTACCCTCCTTCCACTCCTTCCCTTCCTTGGCGTCTGCGTTTGCAGCATATCTGGAGAGGGAGCGGTGGCGTGGGGGAGGGGGGAGGTGGGGAGGTGGGGGGAGGGCACGGAGCACACAAAAAAACAAAAACAAAAAAACAGACAGGAGATGGAGGAGGAGAAAGAAAGGGGGAAGAGAGAAAGCAAAGATGGATGAAGAACAAACTGAAAGAGAAGGAGGTGAATGATAACAGTGCAGAGGAATAAGAAAAGATATATTTTCGGTTTTTTGGTTGGGAAATAAAAGGTGGCAGAAGTAATGATTAAAGTCCTGGCCGGAAGAAAAGGGGAGGGAGTGTAAGGGGGGGAGGGGGGGCAGGGGGGGGGGGGGGAGCTAGACTCTGCAAGTCAATAAATGAACAGATAAACGAAATGCATTCATCAAAGGTCACAGGGGAAGAGAAAATAAATGTAAAATAAATCTAAATGAATTTCAGCTCAGCCAAATGTGTTCATCAGACAGACGTACATGACAAATGCAGCACCTCATTTTAATCCACGGCTGTGGATGAGCGTACACGCGAGAGGGAGAGAGAGAGAGGGAGAGAGAGAGAGAGAGAGGGAGAGAGGGAGAGAGAGAGAGAGAGAGAGAGAGAGAGAGAGAGAGAGAGAGAGAGGGAGAGAGAGAGAGAGAGAGAGAGAGAGAGAGAGAGAGAGAGAGAGAGAAAGAGAGGGGGAGGGAGAGAGAGGGAGGGAGAGAGAGAGAGAGAGGGAGGGAGGGAGAGAGAGAGAGAGAGGGAGGGAGGGAGAGAGAGAGAGAGAGAGAGAGAGAGAGAGAGAGAGAGAGAGAGAGAGAGAGAGAGAGAGAGAGGGGGAGGGAGAGAGAGGGAGGGAGAGAGAGAGAGAGAGGGAGGGAGGGAGAGAGAGAGAGGGAGGGAGGGAGTGAGGGAGGGAGAGAGAGAGAGAGAGAGAGCGGGAGAGCGGGAGAGAAAGAGGGAGAGAGAGAGAGAGAGAGAGAGAGAGAGGGAGAGAGAGGGAGAGAGAGAGAGAGAGAGAGAGAGAGAGAGAGAGAGAGAGAGAGAGAGAGAGAGAGAGGGGGAGGGAGAGAGAGGGAGGGAGAGAGAGAGAGAGAGGGAGGGAGGGAGAGAGGGAGGGAGAGAGGGAGAGAGAGAAGGTGAATGAAATCTAATGAACTCTGAGAGGATTGATGTCCCTCACAGTTGTGCTGGAGCTCTTCTTCACGCTGTGCGGCTGATTATTCATGGAATAACAGACAAGGCTGTGAATACGCCTATGTGTGGGGGGGGGGGGGGGGGGGGAGGGTGCAGGGGGCTCACCAGCACTACGGAAACGTACCGGCAACGTTAATTCCGAACCTCCCCAAATCGCCCCGCACTGTGAACCCCTCTGACACCGCCAGCGCCCAGAGGTCACCCCGGCGCCCGCTTCCACCGAGCGGCTGGTCGATGGCGGTTTGGCGCTACACTTTAAACCCCCCCCCGTTCAGAACAAACCGCCTTTCCTGCAGTGCGTCGTGGGCCCGAGGGGGGGTGGGGGGCTGGGGGGTAGTCGAGGGCAGTCCCCCCGAAATGACTGACGCGGGAACACAGTTTGGGGAAGTTGTGACTGCTCCCCAAGAGTGACTGTTTAAATTCACCCAGGAAACAGACCCCTTTTGGGGGGGGGGCAATCGATTTCTGCCAGCCAGCGGGCAGGTCGATAAATATGGGGGTGGGGGGGGGGTGTGGGGTAGTATACACACGCCTGCCAACTGGCACCCAGGCCCCTAAACAAATTGATCAGGGTGGTAGGGAGGGGGGGTACAGCTTTCCCCTTTGTCCCCTCATACACCCCCCCCCCCCCCAAAGGGGCGTCTCTTTCCTGGGTGAATTTAAACCCTCGTAGTAGATCGGCACTGGGAAAGAAACCAAACCAAACCTACGATGACGTAATACTCATCTCTGCTTCTGTCCAAATGGTCATTATTCCTATTTCATTCACAACCAACCACAGGGTTCTTTTATGAAGGGCGGGGGTGATGGGGGCCATGTCCCTAAATAAGGGACAGTGAAGATAGGGGGGTCGGGCGGGGGGGGAGGGGGTTCCCCTTGGTTAAGTGGGCGGAGTCGGTGAAGGATGGGGCGGGACCCAAGCCCAGCACACTGACCTGAAACTCTTTAAGCTTCCGTCGTCTGAGAGGTTCTTGGCGGACCCCTTGCCTTTGGAGAGGCGGGACTTCATGCCGTCGGCGTCGGAGTCGGTCTCCGACCCCCCCTCGCTGGGGGGCAGAGAGAGGGCGAGGGGTTGGCGTTAAAGCCCAGCGGCCCCCCCTCCCATTGGTGTGGTAATGGTGCATGGGTGTTAGTGGGGTCACATGGGTGGATGGGATGGGTGGGGGTCAGAGGGCTCAAAACACACAGACGCGCGTGCTTGGTTACCCGGGGCGACCCCGAAACATGCGTCAGGTTAACGGGGGGAGG
>NC_049212.1:9203416-9215916 GCF_013347855.1 Anguilla anguilla
TCCGTAGCCAATTTACAATCACCGTAGAATGCGCCCAATCAGCACCCGGGATGGAAACGACCCGTTTTATAAGCACACTGCAGTCACAGCACAGTACGGCTCTGCCAGCACAACCTGCTAGCACAAACGTGCTAACAGCCTGAGGGAGGCTACCTCATACAGACACACTGACCACCACCTGTCCCCAGCACACAAATGTTCATGCACCCGCAATACACTCTGAACACAGACTGAACACACACTGAGCGCACTCTAAACACACACTGAACACACACTGAGCGCACTCTAAACACACTCTAAACACACACTGAACACACACTGAACACACACTGAACACAGTCTGAACACACACTGAACACAGTCTGAACACAGTCTGAACACACACTGAACGCACTCTAAACACACACTGAACGCACTCTAAACACACTCTATGAGCATGCCACACCAGCAGTGAAGCCTGTAGAGTTATCGCGTGTTCCTTTCAGCTTTCAGCGCAGCAGGTCTTGTCCTCTGTAGAGGCCTGGCCACGCCCGGATTGGGCCCGTCCATCGCGCGGTCAGCCGCAGTCCGCGCACATCCTAGCGGCGCATTAACGGGTTACCACCGAAACCCGCCGGACCCTCGCAGGGCGTCCGTCACTCATCTTTAACATTATAGTTTACTATAATATCGTTTACTCTACGCACCCTCATTACAGTACATTCATTTGGCAGACGCTTTTATCCAAAGCGACGTACAAAAAGTGCATTTCATGGTCGTAGACAACTGCTAACCACAGGTTCAGTAAGGTACAATACTTATTTTGTACAGCTATTTCTAGTCAAGAACACAGTTTAGTTCACACGGTGAACGCTATTCTGACCTAACCTCTGCAAAACAAACTAGGCAGAAGAATAAGCTACAGAACACAGCGCGAGGTTTATTTCATCCGAGCAGGTGTGGGGTTCAAATATAATTATCCATGAAAAAAACAGAAGAAGCCATCAGCCACAGCTCCCCCCATCACGCCTAATATTAAAACCAGAGCCACTGGAGCGTGCTTAAACCCCACACTACTGTCCACTTAAGCTATTAACAGCGGTAAGAGCTCTTCCTGTGTTATCCTTTCATATTAACGAGCGACACACTTTGAGATCGCCCTATAATGACTCAGCGGGATAAACACCGTCCAATCACGGCGGTCGGCTGCGAACCGCTAACGCGCCGTGGTTTAGCCCCGCCCCCGGAGACGGCTCCACCCCTTCCGTCTCCGGCGCCGAACGGACGCTAACTGTTTAACTCGTTCGTTGATTTAACTGTTCTCCGGCGTATTCTCCCATTCGAACGTTCGTGCGATCTCTACAAACCTGACACGACAAAAATTCTTTTAACCCGCAAAAAACGGAACGCGTATTAATGAGGAGACGTGATAGGCCGAAGCCAGCATGCACACTCTTAAATTATCAGTCTATTTTATCGTTAGATATTCTGCTTGTCCGGTATTCATTATTGGGTAGCTATGGAAGTTCATACAGAAAATGTGCGCACATAAGATTTCATAGACACCTGTCTATCAATTAATTAGTCTTAATTTACTGTATTGCTAAAGGATTTGTTTTGAATTATGGACATGAACCTGGAGCTACCTGGAGTCTTAAACAACACGATAACACAGTCACCAGTATCCACTCACACCTGTAATGAACCGTAACTCAGGAGACAGACCACTGCAAAACAAAGTTTGACAGTTTGAAGGAGGACTGTGGATCCCATAATAAGCAGCGGCGCTAACACGGTCTCCGCTCAGCGCTAACGCTTATTTTCGTCTCTTTATTAAAAATGCATGAAGGCTTTTCCCTGTCGGCTGTTTGTGGTTTTGGAGCTAGCCCGGCAAACTGCTCCGGAACAGTGCGAAGAGTGTGAAAACGTGACGCGCTCCTCGTCCAAATCTCTCGAAACGTGACGCGCTCCTCATCCAAATCTGTCACACCCCCCCCACCCCCTCCTTCTCTCACACCTGCCCCCACTCGTCTCGGACACCCCGGTGTTCGGAAACTGCCGGAACCAAACCAAAAAATGATTTCTAATTTGTGCCACACAGTGCCCTCTAAAACAGGAGTCCGTCCTTTCGGTTTTTGTTGATGGTAATGAATCGCACAAAATTATTATTTTTTTTAACACTGCACACACGAAATTGTTTTTAACGAGGGCGACCGTTACACAACAGAGTGAGAAAAAACAAATCTAATTAGGCTATGATTTCATTAATAGCTGTGATATTAGCCTAATTACCAAACCAAGTGTTTAGAACCACATGCAAACAAAGGAAAACCGAAGAAATAATCACTAACACTGCTCAAACTAGCTTTCCGCTAACACTGCTCAAACTAGCTTTCCACTAACACTGCTCAAACTAGCTTTCCACTAACACTGCTCAAACTAGCTTTCCGCTAACACTGCACAAACTACCTTTCCAGGGAGTGCATCTCATAGATAATAATCTATACACAGCCTCCACGGGCCAACTGTCCACTGAATGCCTCCATGTTGATTAGTGGAGGGAACAAAACAAGCCACAGTTGTTCGGTACAGGCCTCCAACCAGACGACTGTAGTTTGAAGCATCTAACCAGACACTGGTTGTTGTGCTGGTGAGGTCGATGGCCTAAACTCTCACACATAAGATGGATCAGTCATGTGTAAAACTTTACACATGACTCATCCACTTAACCAAACTTTATTTATAACCAGGATAACCCTCTCAAGGAGATGAAGCATCTTGCTTTTAAGGGAGAGGTTTCCGGATCGAACCCTCCCCATGCCAGGCTGTTGCAGGTGCTGGTGCTGGTCACCGAAGGAGAGAGGGACTCGGTCAAGGTTACTTCCCCGTCCCATCGCTCAACACTGCGCCCTCCAAAACAGAAGTTTCTGGACAGCCGTTGAACAATTTGTCAACAGCTCTGAGTGATAGCGTCAGCTCCCAATTAAAATGCATTATGCCAACGCAACTGCGCCCAAAGGCTGGTCATCCACAGGAAAAAACCAGCCTTCCTTCTGCTGTGCTGTGTGTGGATACATTTTACTGGCCATTGGAAAACAGTACACACACACAGACACACCCATATACACAGATACACACACACACACACACACACACGAGCAGGGAGTGCTAAAGAACAGGAATGAAAACATCCTCTTACCAGTGCTTGTGTAGAGGCCTGGTCTACAGCGGCCACAGACAGAGATGAGCTGGAGTCCAAGTCGTCCAACGCCAGGTCTATGTTTTCCTAAAGGGGAACAGAGGGTTTTGTTAGCTTGAAAGCTACGTTTTAACCCAAGGGCTTCCTGGTTTGTGAGATTAAGTGGTCACTTCAGTGCTTCCTTTGACACTTCATTTTTCCAGTTATCAAATATATTTTTCTTTTGATTTCAGGGAGGGGGCTTTCAGAAATGAAAGTCCAGACCCTTTTTTGGGAAACTGTTGTGATTTTCTGTTCATAGAATTGCTGTTCCGATTCAGTTTGACATCACTGAGATCTTGGCTCACACACACACACTAAAAATACAGTGATTACTGGGGACAGGCGAAGGGGAACACATCTCATTTGTAATAATGACAAATAATTGGAGAACAATGACAAACTACACTACAGCAGACACACAGCTATATGGTGAAGGGGGGGCGGGGGGGGGGGGGGGGGGGGGCGTCGGTGGCTACTCGAAGCCGGAGGAGGTGTTTCCTCACCGCCTCCCAGAAGGTTTGACATAAAGAGGCTGCATTTATCAAAGTCCACGGGGACATCCCAGCATGCTCGAGGTCGAGGTCTCCATGGTTACCACGTTAATCCAGGCGGGGTGTTGGGCAAAGGGAGCAAGGATTAGTGTCCATAACTGGGGGGGTTTGACTGGTGTGAGTGACAGGTGACAGGCCCATTCATGAGAAGAGAAGGAACTGTGTGAGATACTGACTCTGATGATAGATGTGTGTGTGTGTGTTCAGTATATGTGTGTGTATATGTGTATGAGTGTACGTGTGTGTGTGTGTGTGTATGTGTGTATGTGTATGTACGTGTGTGTGTATGTGTGTATGTGTATGTGTGTGTATGTACGTGTGTGTGTGTGCGTGAGTGTATGTATGTGTGTGTATGTACGTGTGTGTGTGTGTGTATGTGTGTATGTGTGTATGTACGTGTGTGTGTGTGTGTATGTGTATGTACGTGTGTGTGTGTGTGTATGTGTATGTACGTGTGTGTGTGTGTGTGTGTGTGTGTGTATCTGTGTGTATGTGTATGCACGTGTGTGTGTGTATGTACGTGTGTGTGTGTGTATATGTGTATGAGTGTATGTGTGTGTGTATGTGTGTGTATGTACGTGTGTGTGTGTGTGTGCTACTGTACCTCCTTGTATCTCTCCAGCTCCTGTACGAAGGTGCGCTCGTGGAAGAGCGTCTGCAGCCGCTCCTGGGTGTAGTTGTGGCACAGCTCCTCGAAGGTGGCGGCGCGCTCGCACTGGGCCAGACGCGGGTTCTGGAAGCCCGGAGTGTCCACGATCAGCAGCGAGCACAGAGAGTGCTGGCTGGACTTCAGAGCACTGTGAGAGAGATCAGTCACAGACAGAGATCAGACTGGACTGCAGAGCACTGTGAGAGCGATCAGTCACAGACACAGAGAGAGAGAGATCAGAATAGACTTCAGAGCACTGTGAGAGAGATCAGTCACAGACAGAGATCAGACTGGACTTCAGAGCTGTGAGAGAGATCAGTCACAGACAGAGATCAGACTGGACTTCAGAGCACTGTGAGAGAGATCAGTCACAGACAGAGAGAGAGAGAGATCAGAATAGACTTCAGAGCACTGCGAGAGAGATCAGTCACAGACAGAGATCAGACTGGACTTCAGAGCTGTGAGAGAGATCAGTCACAGACAGAAATCAGACTGGACTTCAGAGCACTGTGAGAGAGATCAGTCACAGACAAAGATCAGACTGGACTTCAGAGCACTGTGAGAGAGATCAGTCACAGATGGAGAGAAGAGAGGGAGAAACAGAGATCAGACTGGATTTCAGAGTACAAGGACACACAGTCAGTGAGAGAAAACAAGAGACTTTCAGCAAAGGAAGAAAAACAGACTAATTTCTACTTCCAGTATATGGTCAAATTCATTTAAAAAATGTTTAAAAATGTACGTTTCCAAGATAAAACTTTGTTACATGGAAGTAAGAAACTGTACCTCCATCCTTTTGAAAAGGAATCAATCTAATTTGTATGGAGACTCTTCCATGCTGGTAGTTTTCTTAATGAATGGAGTTGGAGTTAACAACACAACAACACTGTTGCCTATTAAAGTTTCTCGTCTGCTTCACCCAGAGGTCTGCTCCCTGTGACTCTGGGTGTGGTGTCCCTGTCTTAGAGGTATGAATATTCATGAGGTGGGCGGAGTCTGTGCTCACTGACCGGTTGAGCAGGGAGATGACCAGGGTGAAGAGCTCCGAGTACAGCCCTGCAGCCATGGCCTCCAGACACTCCAGAGCTGTGATCTTGGGCCCTGCGACAGGAAACAGGAAACGCATCACAGTGCACATACACAGCCTTCCTGAGGTGCAAGCAAACGTGGACTGCCATACCGCCCCTACCTGAGCCGTCCGCCGAGCTGCCGTCGTCCAGGGTCTGCCGGAAGGAGGTTGACCTCTGGAGGGCGCCCTTGGGCTGGTGTTTGAAGATGGAGGAGGAGAGCTCCTCCAGCGTGCAGCCCAGGAGGTACGCCGCCTTCTGTGCCCACTCATGGCGGGCAAACTGCCTGCGGCCGGCTGCAGGAGACAGTACCACACTGCCGTCAGCTCCCAGCATGCAACACAGACCACCGCCAGCTCCCAGAATGCAACACCACCATGAACTCCGAGCATGCAACACCACACCACCGTCAGCTCACAGCATGCAACACCACACCACCGTCAGCTCACAGAATGCAACACCACACCACCGTCAGCTCACAGCATGCAACACCACACCGTCAGCTCCCAGAATGCAACACCACACAGACCACTGTCAGCTACCAGAATGCAACACCACACCACCGTCAGCTCCCAGCATGCAACACAGCGCCGCCATCAGCTCCCAGCATGCAACACCACACCATCGTCAGCTCCCAGCATGCAACACCACACCACCGTCAGCTCCCAGAATGCAACACCACACAGACCACAGTCAGCTCCCAGCATGCAACACCACACCACCATCAGCTCCCAGAATGCAACACCACACAGACCACCGTCAGCTCCCAGAATGCAACACCACACCACCGTCAGCTCCCAGCATGCAACAGCACACCACTGTCAGCTCCCAGCATGCAACACAGCGCCGCCATCAGCTCCCAGCATGCAACACAACACCACTGTTAGCTCTCAGCATGCAACAGGACAGGGCCAGAGCAAAGAGTCGGTGACAATGCTGTGAATGTGTAACGGCATCCTCCAGGACACATTTTTACCAAATTAAAACGTTTTTTATGCAGGAAAATCTATGACCGTACAGAAATATGCATATTTTAAATTTAAGTACAGAAGTCGACTCGCTCAGAAGAAATGCACAAACAAATCCTCTTCTGCCCTTGGTAACTCCCCGTTAGAAACCAGCCTGCTAAACGGATACTGTATGTGTTGACTGGTGTGGGCATTTGGACAAATATAAGATAAAAACTATAGCTGTCTTGTCTACCATCTTGTCTAACTACTGCACCTACTACAGTAACATAATTGTGCACAATCTAAGTTATATTTTGCACAGCACAGTAAAAAACATCTTACCAAGTAATCTCCAGCCCATCACTTTAAACACTGCAATTAAACTCCCATAGAGCTGTACACTGAGGGAAGCTGCCAAGGATTCACTTACTATTCTCGTCACATACTTGTGCCGTATTCTTCTGATGTCTTAGCCTCTATTTAAAAGCTAAGCCCATCTGACACTAATATACTCGAAACACCTGAAACACATTGTCCTTTTCGTGAAGATGAGAGCATTAGCAGACCTCTTTATAATTTCGCTTTTTGCGGATAATAAAAGTTAATAGTTTTCCCGAAATCTGCGATCGGTCTCGGGGACCCTGAAGGGGAGGGGTAAATCGCTCCTTATCCACCCGCCACTCACCACCTCCGGGCCGCGCGCCCAGGCGGCCGTCGTGAGAACGGCGCTAAAACGGTTTATCGCGCGGTGATCTCTGACAGCTACAGACTATCTTTACACCGCCGAAGAGTCAGAGATTCCGTGTTTCACTACCGGCAGTTTATTTGATGATAATGGTTGCCATGGCGAAATCATGATTGGGGGGGGGGGGGGGGGGGGGGGTAGTCAGGGGTGAGGGGGGGTGGGGTATCGTGACAATGATACTGCCAGGCTCTATGACAACCTCTTTAGTAATTAATTAACCGTGTTAACCGAAATTCATATTCTTAGAAAATATCATTACTGCACGGGCAGAAAGGGTGTTGGGTTCTTCGCTCATTTCATTTTTAAACGAAACGCGGAGAGAGGAAGTTTTCGTTTCCTCCATTCGGAAGGAGCGACGGTGATGTCACGTTTCTTTTGCGCGCGCCGCCCTGCAGGGGCACAGCAGCGAATGGCGGTAAATAACAGGGACGGGTGACTTTAAGAACGCCCCCACCCCCGCACCCCCCCACCCCCCCTTATCTCTGCCATGGGACAGTGCGCTGTTATGAATCCATAAAACAATAAGTATAATAAGAGTATAAAAGAATACTACTTCTAAAGAAGATGGAAAGAAAAGAAGAAAGAAAAACACAATAAAAATGCAAATGAGCGAATATGGCAGTAACGATAAAGGTCTTACAAAGACACTGAGAAGTGAGTGAGACACTCAAAGAGAGAGATTTTTACCTTCGTCTGCCTCTGCAAGACAGAGCAGCGTGCAACACACAGGCAAAAAACAGAGGTTAGAGGAGGAAGAGGAAGAGGGGGTTGGAGGAGGAAGAGGAGGTTGGAAGAGGAAGAGGGGGTTGGAGGAGGAAGAGGAGGTTGGAAGAGGAAGAGGGGGTTGGAAGAGGAAGAGGAGGTTGAAAGAGCAAGAGGGAGTTGGAAGAGGAAGAGGTTGGAAGAGGAAGAGGAGGTTGAAAGAGGAAAGGGGGTTGAAAGAGGAAGAGGAGATTGAAAGAGGAAGAGGAGGCTGAAAGAGGAAGGGGGGTTAGAAGAGGAGGTTGAAAGAGGAAGAGGAGATTGAAAGAGGGAGAGGGGGTTAAAGAGGAAGAGGAGATTGAAAGAGGGAGAGGGGGTTAAAGAGGAAGAGGGCATTGGAAGAGGATCGTTAACAGCTGTCATTTATCAGCTCAGAACAGGCAGCTGGGCCGGTAAGAGCAGAGCACATTCGCCCACTCAAACAATTAAACTCCGGTCGCTAAGAGAGCGCTGCGGTCATGTGACCGAGCGCTCGCCGGCTAGAAGGTGCGCTTTCAGGCGAGCGGCGCTGAAGTGCAGAAACCGCCGAGCTTCGTTAGCGCCCGGTCTGCGAAGGGCTGGAGATTTAATTGCTCGCTTGATGGCTGAAGGTTTTAATGAAGCCTTTTGTGCCCGCCCCCCCCCCCCCCCCCAACAAACCACCACCTCAAACACCGTGAACGTGTCTGTCAGAGCCAGTCCCCCCCCCCCTTTCAGCTGCCGTTGTGTCTAAGAACACAAAAGCCCACAGCGTGTACATATTAGCTTTCCCGTCAGTCAAGCATCAGAGCGAAGGTAGGGAAAGCCAACATCGCCCCCTGCTGGCACACACACGCAAGCTGCAGCAGTGAATAAAAATCTAAATGCTCTACTGCAGGGGTGGCCAATCTCATCCGAAATGGGCCGGTGTGGGTGCAGGTTTTTGCTGTGGACCCCAGCACTAAGACACTTGATTCCATCTTCCTACTTTTTAGTGTGCTTTGAAATGCCATTTTGTGAAATACAGCGGTGCAGACGAACGATAACCACACGTGTCGCATTGCGTGTAAAGAACAGGGACAGGCGCACCCGTGTGTGTGTTTTTTCCTCCGTGCACATTCACACACGTGCAAGTAGTCGACAAAAGTATTCGGAAAGTCGGTAGATGTGCGTGTGCTCGACGGAGACGAGCCAAAAACTGCGGTAAACAGCTCCGGGAGAAAGAAAAAAAAACACAAATATACATATGCACGCGTGCAAACCAGCAAGGAGACGGAGCGTTCCGGAACCCGGGGCGATTAAAGGTTCATTACCGCGCCGGTATGCGTTCGAAACGGCAGCGGGGCAGAGCAACACGGCGGGCTCTGAATAAACACGCAGGGCAGGGACACATCCGTCTTCATTAGAGCGCGAGGTGCGTGCCCAGGCAGCGCAGCCGCAAACACTCAAACAGATCTGAAGAACTCCGCCAGCCGCCGCAAATTAAAGCGCTTTGGATGTCAGCTCCTTATTTGCGACGTGCGCAGATGGCGTTTCATTGGTCCTCTTTGTTCTTAATTAATTACTCCGCGCCTCTGCTTGTTCATATGTTTGGATTCTCTTTTTAATTAACTGACTGCGGAATGAGAAGACACTTTTTTTCTAATTCGATTTACGGTCCCCCATTACAATTTACCGGAGCGCGCGTATCAGCAGGAAAACACGCGCGCGTAAAAGCCAGATTTAATAACCGGGTGATGGAATGAAAACATCTTTGGCCCTTCGAATAATCGCAGCGGCGTTCAGGTGGGTGTCCTCCGGGCTGTTTTCGTTCTGAACTGCGGTCCACTCTGAGCGATAGCCTGCGGCTAACATGCATTACATTGCATTACATTTATTTAGCAGACGCTTTTATCCAAAGCGACGTACATGCAGCGCGACGAACTCGAAACAAAAACAGACCAAAGCGAACGGGTGCTCAAAATCTGCTCGCGTGAAAAAACACAAATAAACGAACTGACAAGGAAGGGACGCGGCGAAGTTGTGTACAAGGCGTTTTGGTTCTTTATTTGTTTTTTTGGATTTGATTTCATTCGATACCACTGTCACATTTGAAATTAGAACCACTGTACATATTAGAATGCGCCGCCCCTTCAGTGTTTAATGGAATAATGTCCTATCATATATATTTTTATTTTAATTTTATATGGTTGTAGTCTCAGCTAGGTATCAAATATACACGATCCTTTAAGCCTCAAAATGGATTTTAAAATTACATTTTTTACAAAATAGAGCTGTGGAGATATTTCAACATAAAAATATTTCATCCAACCACAGATTCATCCACACAGGGGGGGGGGGGTACAAGCAGGAACGTTGTCCCGAGCCCTGGAGGAGGGGGGCCTAACGATCTGTGGACTTGTGGAAAATATTATTGCCCCAGGTCCAGGAATAATATAATAACGTAATTTCGCCCAAGAACTTCCCCCAGCAGCCCTGTTCCTAGCGCTGGAAGGCCTGTGTACTTTGTTTTTTTAGCAAAAACATTCCAGTTTGGGGCATCTTCTGAAAGTTAAAAACTAAATCGGCAGGACAGTAATGTGACTGTGAAAGCTCTGCACCGAATTATAACCCTGGAAATGTCTGGTCTCACCACTTGGAAACTGCCCGTATTTGGGAGGCAAAGAGGACAACGGGAACGCAGGAACTGAGTACCCAATAAAGACTGGCCTGTGACCTCTGACCTTTGCGGTTGGGAGGGGGGGGGGGTGGGAGGCTCACCTTTTGTGGCTCCGGCGGCTCCTAGGTGGTAGATGGCCCCCAGGATGAGCCAGAGGGCCTTCTGCTCCTCCCCCGACACGCCCAGGACCTTCAGAGCCGCCTGCAGCTTGGTGAACTGCTGAGACGCCTTCTGCTTGTCCTCAGGCTGTGGAGCAGCAGGGGACAGGGGTCAGCAGTGTGTCTGCGTTTGAGCCACAACACTGAATACAGCTATACCATTCATACACATGTACACACACACACAAGCACGTACATACACACACGCGCGCGCACGCATGCAGGCATACATACACACACACACACATACACACTCACACACACACACGCACACATGAACACGTGTGCACATATGCATATTGCACAGCTCTCAGGGGTTACCTTGGACTGGGGCAGGATTCCGAACACACTGTTCTCAGCAAAGTGGTTAAAATGCAACTCTGTCCTGCAGGGACCAATAGACAAAGAGCACGGGTCACCATGGCAATCAGAAAGTGCCCACCTCCACTTCCCCCACAAAGACTCATGGGATGCAATTAACGAGCTCCCTATCATCTACAGTCATTAATACAAATGTAATGTAACTTTAATGCTGGCACACACCAGTGCAGCAGTGACGCTGCCCCTGGGGGAGGGGCTTACCTGAGATTGGCATCGGCTCCGGCCATGATGTAATAGAACACGTTGAAGGTGGACTCCTCCTCCGGGCGCCTGGTCACCCTCAGCTTCTCTAAGAGCAGGGTCTAAGGCAGGATGGCAGCCTCTTTAGTCATGATCTTTGTGTGTGTGTGTGTGTGTGTGTGCGTGTGTGTGTGCGTGAGTGAGTGTGCGCGCATGTGTGTGTGTGTGAGTGCGTGTGAGTGTGTGTGTCTGTGTGTGTGAGTGTGCATGTCTGAGTGTGTGTGAGTGTGCGTGTCTGAGTGTGTGTATGCGTGCATGTGTGAGTGGGGGTGTGTGCGTGTGTGTGAGCGTGTGTGGTATGTGTGTATGTGTGTGTAAGCGTGTGAGTATGTGTAGTGTTTGTGTGTGAGTGTGTGTGTGAGTGAGTGTGCGTGTCTATGTGTGTGTGTGTGGTATGTGTGTGTGTGTGTGTGTAAGCGTGTGAGTGTGTGTGTGTGAGCGTGTGTGTGTGTGTCTATGTGTGGTATGTGCATGTGTGTGTGTGTGTAAGCATGTGAGTGTGTGTGTGTGTGTGTGTGTGTGTGTGTGTGAGTTACTGTCTGCGTGTGTGTGTGTGTGTGTGAGTGTTTGTAATACCTGTATGGAGGCAGATGCCACCTGGCCAGCCTGGTCGAAGTCCAGAGAGACGATCTGAGAGTAGCGGCTGGCATTGGCATTGATGGGCGTGGCACTGTTCCCGAAGGCCTCCAGGATGGTGTAGACTGCCTGCCATTTCTCTGCTGGGGGGCACACACAGAGGGGTGGGGTTACTGTACGCCCCCCAACCAAAACAGGAGGCAGGCCTGCCTCACACACTGTCCATGTTTCCATTTTCAATTCTAACAAGCAGTGTCAGCAGTCCTGACCATGCCCTGTCCCTCACCAGCTAACAGCAGTGCCCCTCAGCCCTGTCAGTCACCATGGCCCCGCCCCCACCAGCTGACAGCCCAGCGCTGCAGCCCTGTCAATCAACATAGTCCCACCCCCACCAGCTAACAGCACTGCCCCTCAGCCCTGTCAGTCACCATGGTCCCGCCCCCACCAGCCAACAGCCCAGCCCTCAGCCCTGTCAGTCACCATGGTCCCGTCCCCACCAGCCAACAGCCCAGCCCTCAGCCCTGTCAGTCACCATGGTCCCGCCCCCACCAGCCAACAGCCCAGCCCTCAGTCCTGTCAGTCAC
>NC_049212.1:9218416-9333416 GCF_013347855.1 Anguilla anguilla
AGAAAACCTTTACAGTGGGGACCACGGTAACGCTTACCAGAGAATTTACTTTTTCCGGCGGTTTCTGGCGACAGAAAGAACAGGTACCGCACCAGGTGCTGCGCGCCGGTCGACCGTAACCCTTACCTGAGAAGATCTTGCCGGTGGTCCCGGCGATGGACACCAGGTACTGGACCAGGTGCTGGGCGTTGGTGGTCTTGCCGCTGCCGCTGCGTCCCAGCAGCACCACGGACTGGTCCTGGCGCGTGGTGAGCAGGCTGCGGTAGGCCGCCTGCGCCACGGCGTAGATGTGCGGCGCCACGTCCTCCCGCCGGCAGCCCTTGAACATGTGCATGACCTGCGCGGGGCGAGAGGCGCGGGCGAATTAAAGGGGAACCGCCAGAACCAGAACCACCAGAATCACCAGCTCTGGGCTAACGTCACACACCAGAATCACCAGAATCACCAGCTCTGGGCTAACGTCACACACCAGAATCACCAGAATCACCAGAATCACCAGCTCTGGGCTAACGTCACACACCAGAATCACCAGAATCACCAGAATCACCAGCTCTGGGCTAACGTCACACACCAGAATCACCAGAATCACCAGAATCACCAGCTCTGGGCTAACGTCACACACCAGAATCACCAGAATCACCAGAATCACCAGCTCTGGGCTAACATCACACACCAGAATCACCAGAATCACCAGAATCACCAGCTCTGGGCTAACGTCACACACCAGAATCACCAGAATCATCAGAATCACCAGCTCTGGGCTAACGTCACACACCAGAATCACCAGAATCACCAGAATCACCAGCTCTGGGCTAACGTCACACACCAGAATCACCAGAATCACCAGAATCACCAGCTCTGGGCTAGCGTCACACACCAGAATCACCAGAATCACCAGCTCTGGGCTAACGTCACACACCAGAATCACCAGAATCACCAGAATCACCAGCTCTGGGCTAACGTCACACACCAGAATCACCAGAATCACTAGAATCACCAGCTCTGGGCTAACGTCACACACCAGAATCACCAGAATCACCAGCTCTGGGCTAACGTCACACACCAGAATCACCAGAATCAGCAGAATTACCAGCTCTGGGCTAACGTCACACACCAGAATCACCAGAATCACCAGCTCTGGGCTAACGTCACACACCAGAATCACCAGAACCACCAGCTCTGGGCTAACGTCACACACCAGAATCACCAGAATCACCAGCTCTGGGCTAACGTCACACACCAGAATCACCAGAATCACCAGCTCTGGGCTAACGTCACACACCACGGCTCACTGTCACATTACCAGATCTGGGTCAAATACACATGTTTTACCTCAAACAAATTTCCTGAGAAGTTTCAATGAAACCTGTCACTAATCACGTACAATGCACATATTTTATCATAAAATAAATTATTTTCTTTTAAAATGGTCGACAGGAGTTCCAAATGGTGGATGTATTTAAAATTATCATTTGACCCAGGTGTGCATATTGTCGCATACTCCTAGTTAAAGCAAAGTATGAAATAATGACACATCATGTGGGGTGGCGGCTGTGGAACAGGGCCAAAAAATCTGGAAGTTGTAGATTTTTAGTCCAGGCGGACTGGGAAAAAGGTTCTGTTTCCCCCAGACCAGGTAAATCCAGGGACCCAGTGGCTCAGTGCAGTGACCGGGGCCACTGTGCCATCCTTCAGGCCGGCACGGCTGAATCCAGGGTTTAACTCACGGAGGTCACTGAAGTTCCAACGGCACCATGTGAAAGTACACAGGAGGTTTAACCACAGTCTGGGTTAAACCACCGTTCTGTCTGCCCTGGTAGCAGCTTAGCGGCTCTCTTGAGCGGAAACACCCAGGTTCCGATGGGTCGGTCAGGACAGGATGCGTCAAGATAACGCACAGCCTTTTTTTTACAGGCATTTTTTGCTCTTATCCAGAGCAACTTAATTTTTTTACACAGCATCCATTTATACAGCTGGATAGACACTTGAGCAACCAATGCAGGTTAACTATCTTGCTCAAGGGTACAACGGCAGTGTCCTACCCGAGAATCGAACCTGCGGCACAAGGCTATTTCCTTACCCATTATGTCACTCACCTTTTCGGAGTACATGGAGGGCGTGCTGAGGGGGTTGATGACCACCATGTTGGGCCCGGCGTGGGTGTGGATGAGGTTGCCCCCGTAGCGCTGCCGCAGGGAGTGCATCACGCTGGACTCGTTCAGGTAGAGCAGCGACGCCAGGTCCTCCACACGGTCATAGGACGGGGGGTTCGCCTATTGGAGGAGATTTACGGGTCAAAGGTCACCACAGAAACACCACAGACGCTACAGACTAAACTAGATCCTCAGCTGCAGCAGTCCTTCATATTTTTATAGGTTTGTAACCACAGGGTGCTCTGCATGGAAACAGAGGTTTCTAGTGCTGTATTACAGAACCAGTCGTGAATGGCCACAGGACTGTCCTTGGCCATGATGACCCTTCACTAATATTCACACATTAAATTGGAATCTTTCAGTAACATAACATAATGATGAGAAGAGGCCATTCATCTCAATAATGGTCACCATTTTCCTGACTAAATTAGTAGTCTGATTACCTACAGACCAGATAGTATCTAACACCGTATCAAGCCTAGTCCAGAGAAATCCCCAGAGTTCCTGCCTCTACTATGTGATCTGGCAAGCTATTCCACACATTGACTACTCTCTGCGTGAAAAGATTCTTCCTATTGTCCGTACGGAATTTATCTTTTGCTAATTTACATTTATCTCCCCTCGTTCCACTAACAGATCTCAACCTGAAGAATCTCTTGTAGTTCACTTTGTTGATCTCCTTTATGAATTTAAAAGCCTCAGTCACATCACCCCTGAGTCTTTTACTAAGCTTGAAGAGGTTAAGCATCTTAAGTCTTTCCTCATAGCTTTTATCTTTCATACCAGGAATTAATTTGGTCGCTCTTCTTTGAACCTTCTTCAGGGCCTCTATATCTTTCTTGTAGTACGGTCCCCAGACCTGCACACAATACTAAGTGTGGTCTCACAAATGTATTATATAAGATAAGTACAACGTCCTTGGATTTATACTCAATACTTCTGGCTATATATCCCACCATCCTGTTGGCTTTTTTTTTTACTGCTACAGCACAATGTCTGTTTCAAATTGAGCACATTCCAATTTTGTTCCTCCCATGAAGTAATCCTGCCTAACGTTTTTATTTCCCACATGCAGAATTTTACATGTGGCTATAATGAATTTGCCAGGTTTCTGCCAACTTTTGGATTTTATTTATATCTTCTTGGATTACTTTATATATATAAAATATACAGTTTGTCAAGCGTTACATGATCAAACTCTAAATACCTTCTAATACCACTTTTCCAGACACCTTCCCTACCTCGCAAATCATCATTTAAGTAAGCAGAACCGGACACCTAATTGAATTAAATGCTCTAAGCAGATTAAGCTAACATCCCCCGCCATCACTTTGAATGGGTGATCAACCAACGAAATCCCATGTTGGTATCGTGGTTTAATTGACGATTGTCACTCTAAATAATAGCTATTAAAATTAATTCAAATAAAATTCATTATAAATATAGGTTAAGTGAGGGGTTTTAGCACACAATAGCACTTCAGTTCAGTATTCAGAGTGCTGAGCATTGTACAAGGGCACTGACTGTTGGAACTGGTGGATTCAGAAAGCAGACCTGATTAACTTCATCCTCACTTCCCTGACAACTGGTCGAACAGCCAAAGCACATACACAACTTCACATTTTTGTAAAGTACAGCACAGTTTGTTTAACCCCACTTCCTGACAGCATGTGTGATATAGGAGGCATTAAACTGAGAGAGCTTTGCGTGTATGTGATTGGTTGAGTACGAGAACGTGAGGTTGCTGAGGCCGACCAATGGTTGGCTGCAGCTAGAGTTTCTGAACTGAACTTGCCCGGCAACGGGTACTGGGCTTGTCTGTCACTCAAGAGGCAGTTGGAAGATGGTACCCTAAGAACCGTTACATGGAGTCAGTGGAGAGCGAAATGAATGGCTGTGTGTAAATTGGAAAGGGAGTGACAAACGTTAGTAGCAGGTGTCTCTCTATCGAGGCGCAGGAAAGTGTGTGATTTTTCACCTGTAGGAACCCGTCTCCCGTCCCCCTGGTCAAACATGGCCGTCTCCAGAGAGAGCAGATGCCGTTGCTGTCGGCTACTCGCGGCCTACCGTGACACAGACATCCCACAGGCTGTCCCACAATGCACTGCTTTGCCCTCGCTCCAAGTTAACCATCTGTGCAGGTCTGTCACTATTCCAGGGTGTCACACCAGAGACAAGACAGGTGTGAGCTTTTCCCCTTCCCCTCCCCCAAGCTCCTGTCCCCTATTTCACCCATTCCCCATATTCCCACCCTCCCCCCCGCTCTCCTCCCCACGTCTGTTTCTTCACATAAAGGCTGCTAACTTTGTGTGATGCGCCCAGGACTGTCCCATTAACACAGAGAGGCTCTGATTCAAGTTCTGACCTTTTGACCCTCTTCTACCACAAACTACGGAACTGACTCAGGTGAAGAAGTCACAGGTACTGAAGAAAACACAGCGGAATAAACAGAACGGCCAAACTGTCAACTGTCAGAAAAGCCAAACTTTTTATACCGTTTACACACTGTTTACACTGTTTACACCCAGGGTAACTTCTGGGGGGGTTATGGGGTGGTTTCCAATGTACTGCCTCTCTCAAAAGTGCACCAAGAACAACCAGGAGTTATTTCCTGAACAACCAGAAATGTGAGATGCGTGTGGGGTGGAGGGTGTGGAGAGGATGAGTGGGAGAGATGGGGGGATGAGTGGGAGAGTTGCAGGGATGGGAGGGTGAGTGGGAGAGGTAGAGGGGGTGAGTGGGAGAGTTGCAGGGATGGGAGGGTGAGTGGGATAGATGGGGGGTGAGTGGGATGAGGGGTGGGTTTGGCGGGGTGAGTGGGATAGATGGGGGGTGAGTGGGGTGAGGGGTGGGTTTGGCGGGGTGAGTGGGATAGATGGGGGGTGAGTGGGATGAGGGGTGGGTTTGGCGGGGGGTAGGGTTTAAGGGTACGTCACCCACCTTTTCCACATCATCCTCGTCCACTTCCAGCACCTTGCCGTCGTGTTCCAGTTTGATCTTCACCTTGCCCTCCGGCAGCTCCCCCTCATCCGTCTTCACTAGCGTTGCTGGGGGGGGGGGGGGGGGGGGGGGGACAAGTCACATGATGACGTATTCAAATAAGTATTCACAATCGAGCATGTTTGTGCTGCCATTTCTCCGTACACTAATTCCACACAAACGAATTTGTCCGCCATTTTCAGGGTAGTCCACGTGTTCTACATATAATCAATTTAGACAGACTGTTTTTTTTTCTTTTTCACTCATCTAACTGGGGTGAAACATCCGGATCAATGGCAGTTCCAGACAAGGGTAAATAAAAACTTGCAATCATCCGATTACAACCCATTTCTCTAAACAACTGCAGTTTTTGTGAAGTTTTTGTTTTTAATAGTCATAATTGCATCAGATGTAATCATGCGTGATTATGATGCAGAAGGAAGTCCGGGATACTCACCCAAGGAGAAACCGTCCTTGTGGACCAGCCACACTTTTTCCGAGCCATACCAAGCCTGCTCCGCGGCGATCTGCTCCTCCGTCTTCACCTGCGAGAGACGGGTGGGGGGGGGGGGGGTGAAAGGTCAGGACAGATGTATGAATGAATGATTCCGAGCGCGCACCGAGAGGTCGCGGCCGAGACGCACCGGGAATCACGCGGTGAAACCACGAGGGAACGAGGTCACAGAGCAACGGAACCCTCTGGCTCCGAGGTTCTGTCCTCCATTTTGTGCCTGCGGTCTCTGGCTCATGCGCAGGGCCCGTGACTGACAGTACCTATGAACTTCCGCAGGCAACAGAACGCTGGAAATCTGCACTAATGAAGGCAGGCTCCCTCCGACTAGGCGAGCACTTACCCTGAAAGCGGGAACATTATAGCGAATAATTATTTGATCTCCAATTCTCTTCTACTTCAGACGAGGAGCTGCGAGAGCATATTTTAGCTCGCTAAATTTAATTGGCTAATCTCGGTAGAAATTGCGAGACACTTCAAGCTCTTTGCCACCTTGGAGCAGGCATAAAGATAAAAGCGCCGTTTCCTCATTAGAGGTGCTAAGTTATGCGTGAGGATTACTTCCAGAACGCCCATGCCTGACGGGAGGTCAACGCAACACCATCACAAAAAAACACACGCATGCCAAGACTGAGCAAAGATTCGTTTTCGGTACGGCGATAAATCATAATATTACAAACAACACAGTTCCCTCACTTTAAACGCAAAAAGTCCACCAACACCTGCCTGCCTACGTGTACACAGTATAAACGTCCAGCGTTAAATCAACTCTAACAGAGTTCATTCAACTCTTAACAGGTAACATTTGGTCTCACACTGGGATGAGGGACCATACGGTAGCCTATCTGCTAAGAGTTGGATTAACACAGTTCTTGTTGAATAAACGCTGGACATCTTACTGAATAAAAGAGTTAGTTAGCACACATGGAGTGCTACATTACAATGCAACCTTCAGGTTGTGCATTCTTTGCGGTGTGCAGTATTCTACAGGCCATAGCAGTGGCAGAGTACGTTTAAAGAACTGGCCTTGTAACCCAGGTTTCACTGCTAGTTAGGATGATTCCCTTGAGCAAAGTACTTCAACTGAATTGCTTCATTTGACTTGATCATTACATTACATTACATTCATTTAGCAGACGCTTTTATCCAAAGCGACGTACAAAAAGTGCATTTTCATGATCGTAGACAACTGCTGAACACGGGTTGATCCAGCTGTATAAAGGGGAAGTAAAAAAAGATGCAAAAGCAGGGCCTGGCTGGCTTTGGAGCTGGTTTCTCTAGTGTGCGTACATTCGTCTTATCAAGCGCACGTCTGAAATTAATGAAGCTCGAAGTGGTGATTTATTTTTATATGTATTTTTTGTTTAGTTTAAACAGTGGTCTTGAACAAAAGTTGACTTCAAAGAGACAAACAAACAAGCACTAGCATATAAATGGAAAACGTCTCTTGTTAGAGGGGGAAATAAAGGAAAAATATTCAGGCTCCCTTTTTGTTTTTATATCAGGAGTAACGGTTCGCAGAGAAGCTCACGAAGGGGCGATAAGCTCCAATCAAGCCGGCTCTTTCACAACCGCGCCGGAGTTGCACCGAAGCCCGGCGTCACGAAATTACCGAAACCAAGCCGGACGCCGCGAGCTACAGCTAGCGTGCGGCTACCGCACTTAGACCGTTAAAGTAGGACCCGTGACGTCCTTTGAAACTAATCCTAGTCTTTTTTTTCTCAGATAAGGTTTACATTCGTTTATGTGGTAAAATGAAAAGGGATGGTTCACGTTCAGAAGTTTTTTTATATTTGTTTATAGTGGGTATAGCGGCTGACCTATAGGCCTTATAATAGCGGCTACAGCTGCATTCGTGAGTTTGTGGTTTAAAGAATGAAAATATACTTCAAGTAACTCCACAGCAGCTTGGAGTTATGTCCAACTGAGCAGCACAATGCTAAAAAAAAAAGTCTGTCTTCACAAGTGTCTTCAGTCTTGAAATGAGACTTAAAGTCTTATTTCTTTCTCGGAAATGGAAAATATTAGCTTGTTATGTTTTGCTATATTTAGCTCTTTTTTTCTTGACAAGCGAAACTGTCGCACACCATTGGCAAATCCTGAAATGAGTCACACTCTCTGATGCCATTGGCATTCTTTTTATCTAATTTAGCCAAAAAAGTAACTAAGAACTGAAGAAATAAGATGATAGTCTAAATATAAGGCTAAAAAGCTGGTTATTTTACTGGTTTTTTGCACTGCAGGAATGGGGGGGGATAACAGCATTCCACACACAGACTACACTCCATGCAGCACTTTGGGGAGGGGTGGGTGGGGGTATGCCAGTTGGGGGGGGAGGGGTGGGTGGGGGTATGCGAGTGGGTGGGGGGGGTACGTAATTTACAGACAGGCACAGCACAGGTCAAACCTTGGGCTGGGCGGCAGCGGCATGAGCCGTCTGTAGCACGGCAACGGGGTCCTCATCCACCTGTCCCTGGAGGACGGCGGGCGTTGGGGGAGGGGCAAAGCAAAGAGTCAACCAACCGGCTTCTGACCCGATACACACAAACGCACGCACATACACGCAAACACAAATAGGCTTCTGACCTGATACACACACACTCACACACGCACACACGCAAACCCAAATAGACTTCCAACCCGATACAGGGACAAGAAACACACGCAAACACGGATGTGCTTCCAACGCGACACACACACACACACACACACACACACACACACACACACACGCAAACACGGAGCACAGCCGGTGAAATACAGGCTCTTCGGTCAAGGCCTTCACTCACACTGGTAAGGTCACACTCAGATCACAGTGTCTTTGTTAAAGAGATAGCGAAAAGCAGGGGTCCCCAATCTCATCCAAAAAGGGCTGGTGTGGGTGCAGGTTTTGTTGTAGCCCAGCACTATGACACCTGATCTTCAATCAAGACCCTGATGAGTAGAATCAGGTGTCTTAGTGCTGGGCTACAACAGCAACCTGCACCCACGCCGGCCATATTCGGATAAGATGGGACTCCCTACGCTTAGAGAGAGGAGAAGAGAGAGGGGACCTGCAGATCATTAGCATTAAGGCACAGTTGGGTCGCTTACAGTAAACCAAGCACTTCCTGCTTATTCACTTAAAGACACAGGTTTGAAAGGAACAGATGGCCGCATCGAGGCACGCGTCTACAGTCTTCACACGTGAAGAAAAGCTAAAACATGCAAACAGGTGGGCAGGGGGTCAACGGCATCGACGGCGGACGGTAAGTTTGATCGAAGGGGCGTGTCACTGAAGTTAAACATTTATGGAAGTGCACAGGATCTTAGCATCACAGAGAATGAGTGCGCTGGAACCACGGTAACAGAAGGGCTTGTTGACTGGATGTGAGACACATGGTGGGGGGGTGGGGGGGGGGGGGTTTGGGGGTCAGAGGTCAAGACACAGAGCTTGAGAGAGCACAGAGACACCTGTCACTCACAAATTCACAGCAGCCAGCCCAGCTGACACAGAGGGGGGGTGGTGGGGTGGGGGGGGGGGTAGAGAGTGGGGAGAGGGAGGGGGTTAGGCTAGGCATGGAGGGGAGAGGTGGTGATCGGGGTTGGGGCATAGGGGGCAAAATTCGGGTGGGTTGTAGGGATGGCGGGGGGGGGGGGGGGGGGGGGGGGGGGTTAGTTGAGGAAAGCTTCCTTACACTCCAACAGGACACGCGAGCGCACACCCTGAGCAGGCCGTCGGCGGGGGCAACAGGGGGGCCGGCGGGGGGGTCACCCCGAGGAGGGTCGGGCCCGCCCTCCGCGGGCTCCAGCTAATCGCGCGATAGCCAGCGGTGACATCAGCAGCCCCGAAGCCGGAGAGACCAGGAGAGAGAGGGAGAGATGAGAGACGAGCACAGGAAGGACAAAAAAACACACAGGAAGGAAAGACAGAGGAGCAGCAGCAACAGCAGCACACACAGGTGCGATGGAGGACACGTTTGGGCTCTGTGGGGTTCTACCTGAGCCTCCACCGTGACTCTGCGTTTTTCGAGTTTCCCTCACGCAGCTTTTAAACAATATATCAGCATAATGACTCACAAAGAGTCGACCATTTTGGCAAAACAACCGTCCTAAACATGCAAACCCAGCCACGGCTACATAATCCAACCGGGTTTCCTTTTTCAAACCAAGAAACTGTTTAGAAATCACAGGTTAGCGAGCATCGTGCGAACGGCGACACACTCCGATAACACACCCGCCATCTGTGAGAGAGACGTGACCGGGGGAAAGAGAGAAAGAATAAGGAACGATTAGAGGGACCTGGTAAACGAGAGGAGGGTTAATAGAAAGGATTAATCAGAGGGGAGGAACAACAGAGTCCTGCCCCCACCCGTGACAGGCTACGAGGCACAGCCGCCCCGGGGTGACCCCAAAACCCCCCCCCCCCCAACCCCACCACCTCTCCATCATTAAAATAACTGCTACAGTGCTGCCAATTAGGCTAATTATCACAATCATGCTCATGTTTATGCTAATGCTAATGGGTCGGTCTCTGGGGGAAGTACCTCTGCAACCCTCACAGAACATTCCGGCGAATGAACTGAACTGACGCTGTTTGGGGTGCTGGTTTTGGGGTAACCGCAGGGGGGCCGCCACGCCCGTACCACGCCCGTTTGAGAGCAGCAGCATGGAGGGACAGGAGGGTGTGTTACTATGACTACAGCAAGGCATGGCGGGAGGGCGGGGGGGGGGGGGGGGGTTGGGGAGGGGAGGGCGGGGGGGTTGAATTACAGGAGCACCGAAGATCCTCTCCAGTCTTCTCTGGGCTTCTTCAGTGGGACTCAGGGGCGCCTCCTACAGGCCAGAGCAGCGAGAGGGTGAGTGGCAGAGAGCTCAGGCCGCAGGGGAGCAGCGCCCGGAGGCGCCGCTAAACGCTAGCAGATATCGCCACGGTGACAGCACAGCCCCCACCGCTAGCATTCTACACCTGCTCTAACAGGCCACAGCAGCTCTCACACGCACACACACACACACACACAAAGTCTACACATATAAACACACACACACACACACACCTGTTTCTGTGGGGCAGGCGCTCCCTGTGACGGACAGCTCCTGACTGTGATACGGGACAAGCGAGAGGCTGCCTTCACCTTTTAACATACACACACACACAATGGGTTTGTTTTTTTATTAATCATGCCCATGCTCAATCCACACTAACACCATTAGTGATTTAATGCACTAGAGTGCATTACTATCACAGATAAAGGTATGAACTCATTTGCTTCTTCTGCTCGGAGAGACCTCATAGATCAGAATCAGCATTTAGTCTCACACACAAACCACGACAAAACCAATACAGGCCAATACAATCAGCAGAAGGGATGGAATTCACTTTGTCTGCAACCCGTGGAGATTTAAACAATTCTGACTCCAGTTTTGCTATGGCGAGTAGCTCAAACGGGAGAACAATCAGCACAAGAATACCTTCCAACCCTTGCGTTCCTGTGTATGCAAATACCGCTTTTTAACCAACACAGACAGTCACCCAGCCTACCGCACACAACAGCAATTTACATCCCCCAAAAATGCAATCTTCACTTGGTTTGCACGACCCTAAAACAAAGCCTTAAAGCTCATACGCAGCAGTGACTAAAGTATCGAAACCTATGAAATGTGAGGAAGTATTCCTGGTACACATAACGTCCATAAAAATGTCTGAACATAAAGCGCCTCATAATCTACCTGTTCTACTGTTTATTTCACAACATCCACATTAGCTAGTGGCAAAATTATTGTGTTCTATTGTACACAGTTAACCTCCAACATGTTTTCCACCACCAGAAGAAATTTCCGCACGAATCAAAAAAAGCTGTCAAACTCAACAAGGGTTTTGGAGGAAAGAATCCTTTTCACAATTTTGTCAAGTTCTCTCCATAACTTGGCCGCAGTGAAAAACTTTATCCTTTGAATACCCGCCATGATTATTTTAGAGACGCCATTTTACAAGATAATATTGAGCTGTTTTCAAAATGACCGCTGGCGCTGAGCAGCATTTAAAATGGCTGCACTCCCAGCCTGCTATCACCCCACTGTGCTGGGCTGATTAGAGCCCATTCCAATGCCTATAGTCCTGTCCGAGCCATCCTGACATTTGATTGGCTTATAAGGAAACCAATCGCTGTTAGGCAACAAAACGTAAGTCAACCCACTGGGAGTTTTCCCAGACTCTGGTTGGTCGCTTTACTTGTCGGTGGCGTTCAAAAGTGGAGGCTCCACAGACCGACTCAAAACGTGCGTCAGAGAAAGAGAACAACTACAGCTTGAATAAGGCAGGAGCCATTAGTGATTACAATCACATTTATACAGACGACCGAACCAATGAAACGTTAGTACATTGCATATGGACAATTAAAACTTTTCTGAATGGTTTATTTAGAAACCTCAGGCACTGGACTGAAAGCTGAAAGACATATGAGCCAAGATAACTGTAGAAAGTATGGTGTAAGGAAGGGTTGGGGGATGGGACCTTTCTTTGATTGCCATGTGAGCTTGAAACAGCACAATAAAAGGTGTTGAAGCGGTGTTGCTAGGCTCAGGGTGCGAACTTGCGGCCTGTTGGTCAGGTGGATTTGTGATGTGTGTGGCCCAGATTCCGCGACCAGTAGCACCCACACCATCAGGGGGGCCAAGCATTTAACCCCAGCAGCGAGGGAAAGGGAGGCAGCACTGCCTGCAGCATGCAGATCACACGCGGGGGGTCCGGTCCTAAACGCCAGCACCGCGGGGTTATTCAGTGCTAACTGCAGGCTACACACTGCATGCTACAAAGTGCACGCTACACAGTGCGCTCTACAGAGTGCACGCTACACAGTGCACACTACACTCTGCACGCTACGCTCTGCACACTACACACTGCACGCTACATGCTACATGCTGCACACTGTACCTCAGATTTTGCTGGAGCAGAGAGTTTGGGGGCTGGGATTAACCCGGGCAGAGGGGAGAGGGGCGAGGATTTGGAGGCGGGAACAAATCCGGCAGGGGGCGAGAGAGAGGAGGGTTTGGGGGCGGGGACGAATCCAGCAGGGCGAGAGGCGGGGGGTTTGGGGGCGGGGACAAATCCGGCAGGAGGCGAGAGAGAGGAGGGCTTGGGGGCGGGGACAAATCCGGCAGGGCGAGAGGGGGGCTCAGATTTGGACGGACGGCAGACAGCAGAGGCTGAGCGAGGGGGGGGCACTGGGGTCTCATTGTCCTGTTTTTGGGGTGAAGCCGGGGCCTTGTTGTCCTGGTTTTGGGGCGTAGCCGGGGTTTGCTCAGGCGTCACCGATGGCCTCTCCTCCTGCCTTTGTGGGCGTGGCCTGTGCTCGGAGATCACGCTCCTGCCACGCCTGCCGAGGCCCCCCAGCCCAGCTGGCACCTCCTCCGGCTCCTCTGTCTTGATGGCGTCGTGTTTGAAAGAGAAGACGGGCGCCTTGGGCATCTTGGGCACGGACCTGGCGGCCGGCTCCTTTCCGGGTGCGGTCCCGGGCGCGGCCGCGGGCGCAGCGGCGGGCGTGGCAGTGCCGGGCGCCTCCTCCTTCCTCACCGCCCTCCGCACCACCTTCGCCGCCTTCCTGTCGTCCGCGGCGCCCGAAAGGGGGGCGGGGCCATTGGGGGCGGCGGCGGCGGCGCTCCCGCCGTCCCCGTTCGCCACCCGCTCGGGGCTCCTCGGGGGGGGTCCGTTCCGCCTGCCGAGGGAGGGGCTCCGGGCGCGGTCTGAGCCCCGCGGGGGGGCGGGGCTCTTGGCCCGCGCGAGACCTGGCGGCGAGATGCTACTCGAGCTGCCGTTGCTGTCAGACTGAGAACGGGGGGGGTGGAGGGGCGGGGGGGGGGGGGGGCAGGACGGTAAAGGTCAAGAAAGAAACAGACAGAGTAGCAACAGATAACAGAGAAGGAGAGTGGCAAAAGCTGCTCCTAGTGAATGCTGAGGTGAACTGTTCCACCTCTCTACACCAGGGGGGGCACTTCCGGTATTGGAGGGCCGGTGTGTGGGCAGGTTTTTGTCTCCACCAGTTACCCTGGCTAAATGAGCTAACTGGCTCTACACACCAACACTTGTAGATTACATCACAGTGAAAGGCTTCATATAGGGACACAAGAAGTCTTCGACTGTCATTCATGAGCTTACCCAGACATGTAGCTAGACTTCCTAAGAGACAGAGTCAGACTTCCTGAGAGACAGAGTCAGACTTCCTAAGAGACAGAGTCAGACTTCCTAAGAGACAGAGTCAGACTTCCTGAGAGACAGAGTCAGACTTCCTAAGAGACAGAGTCAGACTTCCTAAGAGACAGAGTCAGACATCCTAAGAGACAGAGTCAGACTGCCTAAGAGACAGAGTCAGACTTCCTAAGAGGCAGAGTCAGACTTCCTAAGAGGCAGAGTCAGACTTCCTAAGAGACAGAGTCAGACTTCCTAAGAGGCAGAGTCAGACTTCCTAAGAGACAGAGTCAGACTTCCTAAGAGACAGAGTCAGACTTCCTAAGAGACAGAGTCAGACTTCCTAAGAGACAGAGTCAGACTTCCTAAGAGACAGAGTCAGACTTCCTAAGAGGCAGAGTCAGACTTCCTAAGAGGCAGAGTCAGACTTCCTAAGAGGCAGAGTCAGACATCCTAAGAGACAGAGTCAGACTTCCTAAGAGGCAGAGTCAGACTTCCTAAGAGGCAGCGTCAGACTTCCTAAGAGGCAGAGTCAGACTTCCTAAGAGGCAGAGTCAGACTTCCTAAGAGGCAGTATCAGACTTCCTAAGAGAGAGAGTCAGACTTCCTAAGAGGCAGAATCAGACTTCCTAAGAGGCAGAGTCAGAATTCCTAAGAGGCAGTATCAGACTTCCTAAGAGAGAGAGTCAGACTTCCTAAGAGACAGCATCAGACTTCCTAAGAAGGAGTATCAGACTTCCTAAGTGAGAGTCAGACTTCCTAAGAGGCAGAGTCAGACTGCCTAAGAGGCAGAGTCAGACTTCCTAAGAGGCAGAGTCAGACTTCCTAAGACGCAGAGTCAGACTCCCGTGTGATTGGTCAGTGCTTCTGACCAATTCAGCCTCACTGCTTAATGATTCGCTCACAGCCCGCATCTGACTCTGCTGCCAACACTGTTCACACTGACAGAGGAATGGAACTCCAGCGCCAGGAGGGACAGCTGATAGGCTGCTTCTGATCCAATCAATTACTCCAGCTTACTTTTCCAAGCAGCTGCACAAACCAGCACTAGTTCAGTCTTGAGTACTCAAATGGACACTTCACCCTGGGACGAGTGAGGTCACTGATGTCTCTTTCGAACTATGACTCATCCTGCACCAATTAGAGATTGTTGTCACGGAAAGATGTTGGGACCAAGCTCTTTGACAGAATGTAAACTTCAGCTGAAGAGATTGTGCCCTCCACTGCCCAAAACCTCACATAGTCCCCCCTCCCCCCCTAACACACACACACACACAAAATAATAATCATCAGTGAGCTCTCTCTTGCCCCTGGGTTCTAACTGCTGGTGGGCTTTTGGGGTGCAGCACACTTACGCTCTCTTTTGCACCTGTGGGCCCAACCTTCACCTCATCTTTCACCTGCAAGGGGGGGGCAAGGGGGGAGAGGGGCAGGGTCAAACCCAGGCCTGGGAGCACTGCTCATCCTCATGCAGAACACACCCACCTTCACAGACCATGCTAACAAAGGACTTCACTATTTTCTCAGTGCGTTAGCCGTATGATCACCACGCTAGTCAGTGCGTTAGCCGTACGATCACCATGCTGTAGTCAGTGCGTTAGCCGTACGATCACTACGCTGTAGTCAGCGCGTTAGCTGCACGATCACTACACTGTAGTCAGCCCGTTAGCCGTACGATCACTACGCAGTAGTCAGTGCGTTAGCCGTACGATCACTATGCTGTAGTCAGTGCGTTAGCCGTACGATCACTATGCTGTAGTCAGTGCGTTAGCCGTACGATCACTACGCTGTAGTCAGTGCGTTAGCCGTACGATCACTACGCTGTAGTCAGTGCGTTAGCCGTACGATCACTACACTGTAGTCAGCCCGTTAGCCGTACGATCACTACGCAGTAGTCAGTGCGTTAGCCGTACGATCACTATGCTGTAGTCAGTGCGTTAGCCGTACGATCACTATGCTGTAGTCAGTGCGTTAGCCGTACGATCACTACGCTGTAGTCAGTGCGTTAGCCGTACGATCACTACGCTGTAGTCAGTGCGTTAGCCGTACGATCACTACGCTGTAGTCAGTGCGTTAGCCGTACGATCACTACGCTGTAGTCAGTGCGTTAGCCGTACGATCACTACGCTGTAGTCAGTGCGTTAGCCACATGATCACTACGCTGTAGTCAGTGCGTTAGCCGTACGATCACTACGCTGTAGTCAGTGCGTTAGCCGTACGATCACTACGCTGTAGTCAGTGCGTTAGCCGTACGATCACTACGCTGTAGTCAGTGCGTTAGCCGTACGATCACTACACTGTAGTCAGTGCGTTAGCCGTACGATCACTACACTGTAGTCAGTGCGTTAGCCGTACGATCACTACGCTGTAGTCAGTGCGTTAGCCGTACGATCACCACGCTGTAGTCAGTGCGTTAGCCGTATGATCACTACGCTGTAGTCAGTGTGTTAGCCGTACGATCACTACGCTGTAGTCAGTGTGTTAGCCGTACGATCACTACGCTGTAGTCAGTGTGTTAGCCACATGATTGTGCCTTTCTGACTGTATCCTCTACAGAGCATTCCAAATCCAGGAGTGATGATCCCATTTTGACGGGATAAGCCACACATCGTACGCAAACAAGAAATATTATTATTATTTTAAATGTTATTTTAAGGTTTAGAAAGTTATTAAGACATAAGAACGATTTGCTTGAATGTTAATCAGCTTTTTTTTCCTCATCTCCAACGGAGCACGCGTGCAGTTCAGGACAAAGTGAGCAAAGGGCTGTGTTGTGAGGTCGAAATTAGAGAACACAAACCGTGCAACACCCCCACACAGCGCCGGGTCCCGCCCCCAGTGACGAAAGCACACGCCCCATCCCAAAACTGGGAGCTTCTCTCCCGCATGCAGTGGAATACCGAACGACACCTCCCTTTTTCTCCCAGAAGGAAAATCTCGATGAGAACGCCATGACGACGACTCTGCTGTCATGAGGGGAGGGGAGGGGAGTGGGTGTAGATTTGGGGAGGGGGGGGGGGGGGGAGCAGAGGTCTCTGGACGGTTGAGAGCTGGTTCTGGAGGTCCTGGGGTTCGCGGTCAGAACCAGTGCGTCAGCAGGCCCAAAGGGCTCAAGAGAGGGGGGGGAGGGGGGAGCACGCCGGTCTGAAATGCAGGAGGACCACAGAGCACGGTCAGAAAAGAGAAAACACAACCAGCGACCGCAAAGTACATCAGTCACACACACACACACACACACACAGACACATACACATGCACATACACACACACACTCACACACACACACACACACACATACACATGCACACACACAGTCACACAGACACATACACATGCACACACACACACACACACACACACACTCACACAGACACACACACACACTCACAAAGACACATACACAGGGGCGACATAGCTCAGGAGGTAAGACCGATTGTCTGGCAGTCGGAGGGTTGCCGGTTCAAACCCCGCCCTGGGCATATCGAAGTGTCCTTGAGCAAGACACGTAACCCCTAACTGCTCTGGTGAATGAGAGGCATCAATTGTAAAGCGCTTTGGATAAAAGCGCTATATAAATGCAGTCCATTTACCATTTACATGCACACACAGACACTCACACACACACACACTCACACAGACACATGCACACACACACTCACAGACACACACATACAATCACACAGACACACACACACACACAGACACACACACAATCTCTCACACACACAGACACAAACACATGCACACACACACACATACTTTCACACAGACACAGACACACACACACAATTACACACACACACGCACGCACATGCACACACACATACCACCACTCTAATGCCTTATCACTGCTGGACTAATTTAGCTGCTCCCGTTCCTTCACTGTGAATTCCAGAGTGGAGGATAAACAGACAGGTCGTTACCCTGAGAGCGAGCGGGAGAGAGAGAGGGATCTTAATGATGGGCGGCAGTGTAGTATAATGGGTAAGGAGTTGGTCTTGTAACCTAAAGGTCGCAGGTTCGATTCCCCGGTAGGACACTGCTGTTGTAGCCTTGAGCAAGGTACTTAACCTGCATTGCTCCAGTATATATCCAGCTGTATAAATGGATGCAATGTCAGTCGCTCTGGATAAGAGCGTCTGCTAAATGCCTGTAACGTAATGTAATGTAACCCCATTACAGGACCATTACAGCACATTACAGCAGAGATGCATCACTCTCACTCTTTCTGCTCCACTCTGTTAATCTAACTCTTTCAGTTCCTCTGCGTCAGTCACTCAGCCCTGCAGCCTGTGGTCTGGGGAGTATGCTTGTCTCAGGACAGCATTTCTGAGCAGTTTATTTTAGAATCCCCCAATGATAGTTTAATGCACCTCCATCCCTCGTCCAAAATAAAGTCTCTCTCTCTCTCTCTCTCTCTCTCTCTCACACACACACACACGCACACACATCCACATCCAATTACATTGCCACAGTTACAACAAAACCGCTACCAGTTTCGAAAAACACACAAACACAAACAGACCAAGATGAGTCAACAGTATTCTGATACTGATGACATCGCAGGGGGAAGACAGTCGACCATTGGAAACATGCCATTCCGGCAGGCAGAAGGGGGTCTAGACGTCAGGGTAAGGGCTGGGCTGGGCACAGCTGCTCCCGTCCAGCTCCTGCCCTCTCTAACCCCCCCACAGCTAGGGGAGAGCCCTCCGCCACTCCCCCCGACGGTTCCCCAGATAACCCTCCACAGAGCCGTGGGGGCAGAGGCAGCAACAACAGGCTAGCTCCGACCGCAGTGCGGCCGCAAAGAGCCAAAACCTGTGTTCGGCACACAGGCAGTGGCACAGCGTGGTCCTGTATTCAGTGGGATACTCCGCAGTACATTCAGGTTAAGGTCAGAGTGGCAGTGCCAGCTAGGAGTCAAGCCTGCAACCTCAGCCCCCAAAAACGCACCAACCGCATCCCAGCACGGAAGTGGGAATAAAATCCAACCGTGGGGGCTGTGTGGTGTGGACACAACAGGTCTACCCTCAGACACAGACCTCCCCCTGTTTCTGATCAACGTTCTTCCCTTCACGTCCTGAAAAGCCAGGTCTGACCATAACCCTGTACACCTGACACACCGATAGATACCAGACAGACAGACAGGCTCTTTCTCCACCATAACTAATTTGGAACACAGAGCTCTGTAACAGAGAAGCACCCAGCTTTAAAGAGCTCTTCCTCAGCTCTTCCTCAACTTTAAGCAGCTCTTCCTCGCAGCTCTTCCTCAGCTTTAAGCAGCTCTTCCTCAGCTTTAAGCAGCTCTTCCTCAGCTTTAAACAGCTCTTCCTCACAGCTCTTCCTCAGCTTTAAGCAGCTCTTCCTCACAGCTCTTCCTCAGCTTTAAGCAGCTCTTCCTCACAGCTCTTCCTCAGCTTTAAGCAGCTCTTCCTCAGCTTTAAGCAGCTCTTCCTCAGCTTTAAGCAGCTCTTCCTCACAGCTCTTCCTCAGCTTTAAGCAGCTCTTCCTCACAGCTCTTCCTCAGCTTTACGCAGTTCTTCCTCACAGCTCTTCCTCAGCTTTAAGCAGCTCTTCCTCAGCTTTAAACAGCAGCTCTTCCTCAGCTTTAAGCAGCTCTTCCTCAGCTTTAAACAGCTCTTCCTCACAGCTCTTCCTCAGCTTTAAGCAGCTCTTCCTCACAGCTCTTCCTCAGCTTTAAGCAGCTCTTCCTCACAGCTCTTCCTCAGCTTTAAGCAGCTCTTCCTCAGCTTTAAGCAGCTCTTCCTCAGCTTTAAACAGCTCTTCCTCAGCTTTAAACAGCAGCTCTTCCTCAGCTTTAAGCAGCTCTTCCTCAGCTTTAAACAGCTCTTCCTCACAGCTCTTCCTCAGCTTTAAGCAGCTCTTCCTCACAGCTCTTCCTCAGCTTTACGCAGTTCTTCCTCACAGCTCTTCCTCAGCTTTAAGCAGCTCTTCCTCAGCTTCAAACAGCTCTTCCTCAGCTTTAAGCAGAGCTTCCTCAACTTTAAACAGCTCTTCCTCAGCTTTGAACAGCTCTTCCTCAGCTTTAAACAGCAGCTCTTCCTCAGCTCTTCCTCAGCTTTAAACAGCAGCTCTTCCTCACAGCTCTTCCTCAGCCTTAAGCAGCTCTTCTCCACTCCGCTGAGGTGTTTCCAACATTCTGAGGCCTGAGACACCGAGGGAAACAGGCGGCAGCTCCAGTTACACACACCGGCAGTAAAGAGTATAAATGTGGAGAACGCTTGAGTTCCACCCTACAGACACGCCGGAGGAACGGCCAGACACAAGCGCGCGAACCCTGTCCTTCTGACCCCACAGCCACAGCGGGAACTTTCACTTCTTCCCCTTTTTACAAACAGGCCCAATCTCTACCTGCTGCCTTTAGACTCTGCTCTAAAAAACTTCTGCTTTTACACACACACACACACAAACAAACACTCACACGTGCACACACACACTTTCTCTCTAACACACACACACACACACGCTTACACACACAAACATACACTCACACGTGCACACACACACGTTCTCTCTAACACACACACACATGCTTACACACACACACACACATACTTCCTCAAAGGCATGCTCTTTTCCAGCCCCTAGCGCTGATAAGCCGCTTCCACAGAGCGAGCGGAGCGGTGCAGACCCACGAGCGGTTCAGCGGTCTGAGCGGAGTTCCACAGCCCGTCCGCAGCCCGCGTTTAACCCTTCGCTGTCCCCGGTTCCCTCCCGGCCAGGCGCGTGAGTGTGACCGGGGCCGTAGGAGAACCCCGCGCCCCCCCCGCCCCCCCCCATCCCTGTCAGCCCTAAAAATAGCGGTAGCCACGCCGGCCCGCAGACTCCCCCAGACCGGCTCAGCACACGGGACGGGCGAGCGAAACGCGAGCGAGGGAGTAGCCGCTGGTCCGTTACCTTGCGTCTGTGGAGCGAGCGCCTTCGCCCGCCGTCCCTAATCGCCAGAGAGAGGAGCATGAGCTGGGGTCCCGCCAGACCAAAGGCCAGAGAGAGAGAGAGAGGGAGTGAGACAGAGAGACAGAGAGAGAGAGAGTGAGAGAGAGGAAGGGAGAGAGAGAAAGAGAGAGAGGGAGAGATGTCACCCGCGGTGACGCCAGGGACTGGAGTGAGGAGAGGCGGGTCAACGCGACCGGACGGTTGGACGACCCTATTCCTGCGGACGCTCCCATTGGCCCGAGAGGGAAGAGGGGGTGGAAACAGCTGCTACAACGATACGGGCGGCCCTAAAAATAGAGACCCCCCTTCCCACCCCCCTCCCCCAAGAATTTACAGGAGGAGGTGAACAGCCCCACTCACTCACACCGCATTAACAGCCTACCCCTTGCGTTCAGACCGACATACTGAATGTGTACCGGCGTCTGTGTGTTAGACAGAGACGAAGAGACAGTTACTGTGTGTGTGTGTGGAACAGAAGTGTGAGGGAGTGTTTTGTTTTTAAAAAAACATAGAGAAATCTTAGAGAAATTACAGAAGCCAGAGTGAACTTCATTACAATAAGAAAGAAAGAAAGAAAGAAAAAAAGAATGAGATAGAGAAAGGGGATTGAAAATTGACCTTCTCTCCTGTTTCTCTTCTCTGTAGATCCGCCATGTCTGTGTGTGGCTGACTGCGGCACAGAGCTTCAGCAGGAAACACAGTCGAGGGTGAATCTCAGGTTTACAGCGCAGAGACAGTGTGTTTCAGGAAATGATGCTACTCGCACCCGCGCCCGTTTGGCAACAGGAAGTGCAACAGTGCAGTGCATTATGGGTAAGATACATACAGTATGCTCCAACCACACTCACTCCTGATTCTTTCCACAGACTCAGTAGTGATGGTGATGTAATGCTACAGGCAACCAGAAGACTAGACGGCAGAAAGTAAATTAAAATAAGACAATTCAGTAAGTAATACATTCAGTGCGTTAGCTCATTATAGCCTTTCAGGTAATGGAAGTCCAATGAGGGAAAGTACCTGCTAAGTGTCTGGTGGGGCGACATAGCTCAGGAGGTAAGACCGGTTGTCTGGCAGTCGGAGGGTTGCCGGTTCAAACCCCGCCCTGGGCGTGTCGAAGTGTCCTTGAGCAAGACACCTAACCCCTAACTGCTCTGGCGAATGAGAGGCATCAATTGTAAAGCGCTTTGGATAAAAGCGCTATATAAATGCAGTCCATTTACCGTTTACCGTGGTGGCTATCCACAGGTGAATTAGCACTCATAGTGCCGCTCACTGTGTGTCTCAGTGCCAACGAAGCCAGGAGAGACCGCACTGGGAAGACAGAGAAGACAGAGCTGATCCCAAACCACAGTACGCTGTCTGGGGATAATGTCAAAAATTAGAGCAGCTAAGTTCCTACTAAAATAGAAAATTTGTGTTTGTTTATTTATTTCTTTTATTTAATGTTGCATATCAGCGTTCCATTAGACCCAGAGGTAGAGGTATTTCTGTGTACCCAAAAACACCCACACAGTAAAATGTCCAGTGTTAATTCAACTCATGACAGATAACACTTGGTTCCACTCTGGAATGTGGGACCAAATATTATCTATTAGGAGTTTAATTAACATTGGCCGTTTCACTAAGCACCCCTCCGGAAGGGGCCTGGCGGATGATCTTGGCCTGGAGTTCAGCAAAGAATGTGAGAGAATCAGCAAGGCATGCTGGGAGAATCAGCCGCACAGGGACACGAACTGGATCCTCCTGACTGTCCGTCCAATGGGAGTAAACTGAGAATGCAGTGATTCAGCAGAAACCGAATTAGCCCCTCCCCTGAGGCCTTCATACAGGCTACACGACCTGTCAAATGGTCTATATGTGAAAACAGGGGGGTTCCCTTATATATGACATATTTCTGGAAACAAAATAAAAGCTAGTGCAATTAGCCACTCACTGTACAGGAATTTAGAACACAGGAAGAAGAGCACCTCACTTCAATGGCCAGTAGAGGGCGAGCACACGTCCAACACTGACTAACTCCTGACTCCTGGGACACTTCTCTCAATGCTCCACCAGAGGGCAACAAAAGCTTTAGAATAGATCTTTACATAGGTTTGCATAATATTGCAACAGGCACAAGGTGCCTGACATTGGCTTTCAGGAAACTTACAAAATGACTTAGTTAAGTGGTAATATCAAACCCTCCCTGCCCCTCCCCGCCCTCTCACCCAGGTGAGTCAAAAAAACCACCTCAGAACCAAGGGTCCTCATTTATAAAACTACCTTAGAATTACTCCTTAGAAGTGTGAGCGTACCATCGTTAAAACCGCCCATACGCGCCAAGAAATGTTCCTACATCCTTCCCACGCACCATCCATTTATAAATCATAAATCATAAATCACCCTAAAATTGCACGCGCGTGAACGAGCTTAACAACCCCACCCCCAGAACACATTCATGTATCCGTGCGTGTTGGGTTTTCTGCAATATACTCCCTGAAAATTCACTGTCATGTGATATAACATTGACATACAGCCATTTTACATCTTCTTTCTTCTTCTTTTTTAAAGCTGTCAACACAAGCCTTCTGTCGCTCGTTCTCAACTATACATTTCTGTATATCAATCATAATGACATGTGACGTATATTTAAGTTGCACATTTATTTTTAAGTTTGAAAACCATTAAGGAATTATTATTGCTGCTGCTCTTGTTGCTGTTATTGTTACTATTAGGCTATTCTATTTTTCATAAAGGTTGGCCCACTTCATAATGCTAAGGGCTAACGTCAAAAGCAGCAACAGCCTAGTTATAGGCCCACAACACTGTGTTTCACAGAGTTTATCACAAAAATAAACCTGATGCGTATGTTTTCTAATAGCCTATATACCTCCATCTGTGAGGGATTGGAAAAAATATTCTGATCTAACAACTTTTTTTGTTGAGCCTGCAGTACAGCCGCATGGCCACAAGGAAAAGTTTTTACGTGTACTCCGGAGTTTGCATACGTAAAAAAAACATTTCCACGGTAGTTTTGAGTTTTATGAATATCAAAGTGTGCGTCGATTTTCATGTGAGATCACACATACTGAATTTAGGATCAAATCTCTGTGTGTATGAACACTTCATAAATGGGGCCCAGGTCTCCAAACGCTGGTGCACTGGGGTGTACCTGGGTGGGGGGAGAGATAATATCATACCCTGAGGTCACAACCCCCCGTAGGAGAAGCATTTCCAATCTCATACACGACTCTGTAAAATGGCCGCTATATCAGAGGCTACCGTGGCTAAGCTGGTCTGCAGAGATGTTCACAGAAGGTTTAGGAATCATGGGAATCAGAAACGTCACTCTGCTGAAGTTCAGCAACATTCGGCAATGTTGTGAGCAGCATGGACTTTAATTTAATATAACGTGTTCCTTGAGCACCATTAGCAGAGCACAACATAGCATCACATGGCATAATGTAGCACGGTATGTAGCACTGTGCATTGTGAACTCACACCCATATCCAGACACAGAGTCCACTGACACTACATGAGACCAGAGACAGTGGGAAACGTGTCTTTGCTGCAGTACTGACACACAGAAAGTTACAGACAGGAGACCAGAATATCAGGGGGGTCTATACACATTTAGGGGAAAATTTACATCACTCAGGCAAGCAGAGGGTAGGGGTGGAGGAGTCCCCCTCACAACCCACCCCACGGTGTTGAGTATATTCTTAGCTCAGGTGGGGTTATCAGAACAGCGCTGAGATTAACATCGCCGCTCTGGGAGGGAAAGGCCGTGATTGGAACTGTCTGCTTGTCCCACATTAAGCCCGTTTCTGTCTGCTGTCATTACAGAGAGGCGAGAGAGCGAGCCACTAGGGGGCGCACACGCTGAGGAGGAGCAGTGCTTTAGGGGGACATGCGGGGCTGGATCTGTGATTTAGGAGGATGTACGGGGCTGGGTCTGTGCTTCAGGGGGACGTACGGGGCTGGGTCTGTGCGTTAGGGGGACGTACGGGGCTGGGTCTGTGCGTTAGGGGGACGTACGGGGCTGGGTCTGTGCGTTAGGGGGACGTACGGGGCTGGGTCTGTGCGTTAGGGGGACGTACGGGGCTGGGTCTGTGCGTTAGGGGGACGTACGGGGCTGGGTCTGTGCTTTAGGGGGACGTACGGGGCTGGGTCTGTGCTTCAGGGGGACGTACGGGGCTGGGTCTGTGCTTCAGGGGGACACACACACAAACACACACACACTGAGTTTCAGAAAGACACACTGATGGAAGCTTTTAACCCTGTAATGGAGGCAACATTAAATGTCCCACAAATTAACTCACACGCACACACACACGCCCACAGGCACGCGCGCACACGCGCACACACACACACACACACACACACACACCTAGTCTCAGACAGACACACACACACACACACACACATATACATACACACACACTCACACACATGCATGCACACACACACACACACACACACACACACAGTCTCAGACAGACACACACACACACACACACATGCACGCATACACACACACACATAAACACACAGACACAAACAGACATACAGTACACACAGCATTACTAAGAGCACAAGAAGGCATGCTTGAGCAAGTGCCCCTAGTCCCTGCATGACTCAGAGTGACAGAAGTGGGTCAGTAAGACAGACCTCAGCCCCCATGCCCTGTACCCCCCCCCCCACCCCCATTTCAGACACCCTAGACTGGCTGATGCACCTAAAAACAGGAGGCATTTAGCCTCCCAGTGTGAGCCCTCATGCACTGTCTGACAGCACAGCACAGTGCCCTCAAGCCACTGTCCCACAGGACCCTGTCAACAGCGACATCAGACACTTCTGTCATACCTTACAAAAACACCTAGTCTCACACCCACACGCACACATGCGCGCACTCACACACACACACACACACACACACACAGTCTCAGACAGACACATTCACACATACACACAGTCTCAGAAACACACTCACTCACTCATGCACTCATGCACACACACATACACACACACTCACACACCCAGTCTCAGACAGACACATTCACACACACACACAGTCTCAGAAACACACTCACTCACTCACGCACTCATGCACACACACACACACATACGCGCACGCGCACTCACACTCACACACACACACACACACACACACACATACGCGCAACTCACTCACACACACACACACAGTCTCAGACAGACACATTCACACACACACAGTCTCAGAAACACACTCACTCACGCACTCATGCACACACACATACACACACACTCACACACCCAGTCTCAGACAGACACATTCACACACACACACACACACACACACAGACACACTCACACACACACACAATGTCACAAACACACACACACACACGCACACACACGCACACACACACACACACAGTCTCAGTCAGACACACCCTCACGCACACACAGTCTCAGTCAGACACACACAAACACACACACACGCATCATTGAGGCTAAGCACATAGAGATTATATAATTAGACAGCGAATGCTAACAGAGTCCAGTGAGCCTAGATTGGCCCTCATTCAGACTAGAGGGCCAGCTCACAGTAAAAACAGCACGTCGGTCAACAGCTCTGACCCCTCACTGACACGCTTAGCGTGGCCCCGCGAACAGGCCGCGTTCGATTACGCCCATATCTGCAAACGGATCGACAGCCATTTCCCACAGGCCTCTGAGCCTGGCGTCCACTTCAATGCACAAACACAGCTCGGGCTAACGTTAAAACACCTGTAGCACCAAAACGAATGCTTTTTACACTTTAAATGAAGCCTACATTCGCTAACCATGTATAACACATTAACGAGGAACCATTAGCAGAGAACCACTGCAGAGAGTAGTCAATGTGTGGAATGGCCTGCCAGGTCACATAGTAGAGGCAGAAACACTGGGAATTTTCTAGATTAGTCTTGATACGGTGTTAGATGTTATCTAGTCTGTAAGCAATCAGAGCACTAATGTAGTCACGAAAACGGCGAGCATTGTTGGGCTGAATGGCCTGTTCTCATCATTATGTTATGTTATATTATGTCATGTTCTATATAGGCTAATCTCTCTTTTCAGACACAGCTCTTTTCCTTTCAAGTTTATTTTTACCAGGAACAGACAGATGCATATTAGCCCTTTATAAAGTAGTAATAAACATCTGTGCTGCCTTATGACAACTGACACGCTGCGGCATAGCCCGTCTGCAAAGAGAAATGCCAGTTTGCAGTCTGTGGGAACGCATTATTGGAGAGTGGAAATGGACAAAAGACATGCACACACACAATACAATTAACCAAGCACACACAAGCATTCAAACTCATACAGTCATACACACAGATCACTTATACATCAGAGAAAGGCCATCTAGTGGCAAGGTGAAGGTACTGCCATTACACTGAGGGAGCAACTCAGCACCAGAAGCATTTTTTAAAGCTGCAATTAATTTCAACTCACACTGATGATTCTGCATTCAGAATGTGTCAGGTGTCACAGTCCACTACAAACCAGCAATTAAAATAGTTTTTACTGAATGTCTTTTGTGTTCGTTTAGTGTCAAAAACACAAAAAACCACTAAGTCTGATGATTTTCAACAGGTCAGTTAGAAGCATGCGATCCTGACACTGTAACCCCATCAGATATTAAAAAGCAGTTACTGAAGGAACCATTTCCTCCAGTACTTCCTTTCTTGTTTTTTCAGACACACACAAGTAAATTTATCACTTTAAAGTGGACTTGTATCCAAAGCACAAGGTCTTCTTCAAACTGAGTCTGAACCTTTCCTTTCCTTTTATTAATAAGAATGATCTGGAACATTGTGAATGGTCTCAAAAAGTACCTTTCGACAGATTCCACGTTAAGTGGCTAAATTCACAGTTCAACTACATCGTTGAAACACCCGTTTCTTTTGTCAGAGAACCTGAAACTGCACTCCATGGGCCCAAAAATAAGAGCACAACTTTTTTTCTAAGGTGAGGACCGGCACAGTAGCCGAGCATGATTGGCTGGGGCCCACCGAGAGGAGGAGCCGAGGTGAAGCAGCCGAGCGTGATTGGTCGATAAGATCCATCCAGGAATTAGCCTACAGGTCCGGGTCAGAGATGGTGCAGCAGAATTACACTCTGGAGGGGTTCCAAAAATTATGCCAAAAGCCACGTGCACACTCACACACACACACACACACACTCAAACAAAGGAGTGGCTGGTGTGAGCTCTCTGTTGACCTTAGGGCTGTGAACTGGCTACTACTGCCAAATAAATGTAACTGTGAATGTCATGTACTCTTGTTTGGGGACCTGAGGACCACTTCAGACGGGTGAGTGTTTGATGCAAAAGCCTCAGAAAGATGCTCATCACTGACCATATATGGTACAAAGCCCACACACCGCTGATCCCCACACACCGCTGATCCCAACAACAGAGCACGGATCCCCACACAGCACTGAACCCCACACGCCACTGATCCCTCCAAACACAGCGCTGATCCACACACAGCACTGATCTCCACACAGCACTGATCCCCACACAGTAATGATCCCCACAACACTGATCCCCACACAGCACTGATCTCCACAACACTGATCTCCACACAGCACTGATCTCCACACAGCACTGATCCCCACACAGCACTGATCCCCACACAGCACTGATCTCCACACAGCACTGATCTCCACACAGCACTGATTCCCATACAGCACTCACCACTACACGAATCCGTTATGTCATTTTAAAATAAAACAACAAGCTAGCCTTTCACTCAAACTATCTCTGCCAGAAAATGAAGTGGCGTTTAAAAAAAAAAACAAAAAGCCCAAACAGAGAGCACAGCAAGCCTTTACCAACGGGCCTGGAACAAAGGCTCTATTTAAAGCTCAATTAGTAAGCAGTGAAAGAGCAGACAACAGGAGAACAGGGCCCACAGACACGGCCGATTATAAAACCCTGCCTGCGCTTCACAGATGTGCGCTCGCACTCAGTGTCTCATGCGCTTTATACGGTTCCCCTGTCAGGCCTACATGGCCATCTCCTTCTGGGTCGCCAAATTTAAAATTAGTCAAAACTGGACACTGACGCACGCATTCACACGTACATGCATAGGCCAGGTCTGAGTTTGCTTACCATAGAGGCAGCTTGAAGCTATATCTTGAAGCAGAGTGAGTGGTGGGGGGGGGGTGGTTTGGACTGTCGGAGCAACCAGAGACTAGTGAGGAGAGGAAGAGGTAAAGAGGGAAAAAAGTGTAACTGCGGAGACTGAAGAAATTCATCACAAATTATCGGCACAATTTCAAACAATTTTTCAGACCGGACGTTCATATTGGACATTCGGAACCACAGACCAGACCTGTACAAATAGTTTGAAAACCAGACATTCCGGTCCAAAACTGACCATCTGGCAAACCCCTATCCCCACCGCATCACCTGCCTATCTGCCTGACACCGAATCCTGCCATTATCACAGCTTCTGTCCATAAACAAACCCGGAGAGCCTCTTTTTCTGCATGACTGTAATTCCAGTGGTGGCCACTGGGGGTCAGCAGTCTCCCTTACGACAGCGGCACGGGCTCCCAGCCCACCGCACGGCCAGGGGCAGCCGGCTCCTGATTGGCTCGGGCCAGGTCACAGGGCAGATCCATCACACAGCGCCAGACGCCTCGGGGAAGCGGACGGACGGCCATTCAAACGACAGTAAACAAACAGGAAGTCCGTCTCTCCGCGGGACGCCGTACGCCAGCGTCCACCGCAAACTCGCTCACACCACAGTCCCCACCCGGCGGTTCCGCCACTGCTGGAGTCAGCTTGGGACTCATCCAAAGAGATTTTAGAGAAAAACGGAAGGAAATTTCACAAAAAAACCCCCCCAAAAAAAACTAGGAGGCAGCACGGACAGACAAAGAGTCCTCTGTGCTTGAGCGGAACAGAGACGGTCAGCCAATCGCACAGGAACTCCAGCGTCAGCACGACAACACCAGGGTCTTTACATCAACTTCATCCCACAACATAAAACTCACATGCGCCTTTTTTAATGGGGCAGCATATGTTAACACTTTGGGTGACAATAAAAATGACAGCATGCGATTCATCACGTCCACATTCGACAAGCACGTGTCACGTTCATTTTGTGAGGAGGGAGGTGTATGAACTGAGAAAATCAGTCATGCCACAAATATTTCTTTCCCGTTCCAATCCAGATTTTTCCTTTCAAGTGGCAGGATTACACAATGACATTTTAACCAATGAGAGCCTCCAGTGGGCGCGGCTAGGGCATGGTACAGCCCGCAGTCAGAGGAGAGGTGACTGTGCAGTGAGTTCACCTGACAGCGAACAAAAATTCACTCTCACTCCCTCCTCAACCCAGTCTCTCTCATCCCTTCTCTCTCTGTGCCTCGCTCTCTCTCTACCCTCCCCTCTTTCCCTCTCTCTCTCCCTCGCTCGCTCTCTCTCTCTGGGACTCTGGGTCTTTGTCTATGGGGTCTTTAAATTCAGGGCAGATCTCTATCTATTTTAGAGCGGCACAAAGTTCTTCAATCCTGCTGGGAAACGCAGCTCCACTTCCTGGCTGAACGCAATCTGCCAGGGCCCTCGACTTTGACTTACAAATGAAGGGCGGAGGAGTCTCTCCTCACTGCAAAACACGGCGCTTTTCATGAGACGCGGGGACCCCTGAGCTTGCCAAAAAATGTTTCTTTTTTTGTTTTTTTTTGTTTTTTTGAATGACAAAGCTTTTGCTTTTGACTGGGAGTATGAGGACAAATGTACCTTTACATAACCTAGGGACACGCAGGAGCAAAGCAGGAGCCAATCGGAGAAAGGCGACAGGGCCGTGCTCAGCTCTGCCACGCCCCCTGTATTTACACGTACTGTAACAAGGTCACATGACCTCAGGGCAAAAATGCCACACACACAGACATGCATGCATACACACACACACACACACACATACACATGCGCACACACACACGCACACACACACACACACATACACACACACACACACTCACACGCACACACACACACACATACAGACATGCATGCATACACACACGCGCACGCACGCACACACGCACACACACATGCACACATGCACACAGACATGCATGCACACACACACACACGCACACACACACACACACACACACATACAGACATGCATGCACACACACACACACGCACGCACGCACGCACACACGCACACATACAGACATGCATGCACACACACGCACACATACAGACATGCATGCACACACACGCACACACACGCACACACACACACACTCACAGCTCCGTGCCAGAGGGTAGAGCACAGATCGCTGGGTTAAGCACATGTGCTTTGGTTTAGGTTTTGCCCGTAAATCCTCAGTTTGCTGAGTAGAAGCAGCAGCCATTAGGGTCCGTCTCTTTCAGCACGTTCTCCCAGAGCAACAGTATGAGGAACACCATCCCCACAGGGATCGCTTCATTACCCCCTCTCTCTGGCCCCCCAGTCATCACCGGGGCCCAAAAACACAGCGTGACCCCTCAGCTGCGGTCACGGTGACACGCTAACACCCCCCCCCCCGCCCCCCGCCCTCTGCCAAACCCCCTGTTTACCCAACATTAACTAATTCACTTAGACCCACCCCACCTCTGTCAGCCAGGGGCCTAAGCTGGCTCGGGAAACACGCCTATTATCACCCAGCGCTGCTCGTTCTGAAGATCCATAAACAGGACCTAGTTTTATTAGCCTGCAGCGCACCCCTCCCTCCCCCCTCCCTCCCCCCCGTAACGATTTCCCGCCGTGTCTATTTTGGGCATAAAGGCGACCCTGTTTGAAGCCCTGCCCGGGGCGCTGGGGACAGCGCCACCATTACCCGACCCCCGCCCGCCAATTAGCCAGCGATGACATCACGAGCGCGGGCTGTCTGCTGCAGCTGCCCGGCCGGCTCGCGTCCCGCCCCCCCCCCCCGGTGAACCCCCCCCGCCCCCCCCCCGCCCCCCCGCTGGCCTTCGCACCCTGACTCCAGGGCGGGTGCCGTGTGACGCGTGCAACGGGACGACCCGCAGGGGGGGGAAAAAAAAACTTTTATTTTGAAAAAACTGTAACTCGTAACTTTTCTTTTCTTTTTTTTTTTTACTTTCTGTAAGACACCGCAGTACTACCTCAGGGGACAGGTGGGCCCCTCCAAGCGAAACGAGAGGCCAGGGAAAAAGTATGAGCCATAAGGAATATTTATGAACCCTCCCATCCCCCCCCTCACCACCCCCAAAGCACCCGCATCCCCGCCCCCCCAGCCAGCAGAGATTACACAGAAAGATTGCGATTGGGAAAGGTTGCCTGGAGAGAAATGGACATTCCAATCCGGGCCCTTCCACGGTACGCTAGCTCCGTAAGTTAGCATCACGCTGTTTACATTCATAACAGTGCAGCGGGACAGAGATCCAGGGGCGGGGACAGCATCGCTGTGGTGAAAAACAGACAGGGTATGGGGTGAGGGGGGGTGGAGGGGGGGGGGGGGGTCGGGTGGGGGGGAGGCGCAGATGGGGTGTGGCCCGCAGTGTCTACACATTAGTGTGAAAAGGGCTAGCAAGCACATTCCTGTCCCCATTCGCACACACACACACACACACACACACACACACACTCCTCTACAGTACATACCTCACAGAGCACACAAAAAAAATAAGCACTCCGTTTGCCCTCAGTTACCTGTAAGTAACGTCCGTAGTGTTGACACTACTGTGGATTGCTCCTTTCCTTTCTGCATTATGTAACTGACTGCTGTGCCAGTACAGTGCTGAAGTGGAGCCATATTTAAGTATTGGTACATTAGGTGAGTAGAGTAAGTCACAGCGATGATGTGAGCAGGAAGCGTCGGTTCGCTCACGGATCCAGACCCACGGAAAGCTTTGTTTCAACGGGCCTGTACGCACCTGGATTGACCGCAGCCCTAGCGGCGAAGCACAGCGGAAGCTGCGGCACGCGCCCGCTGGGCAATCCTGCGCGCGTTCATTTCACACCGCCTGACCCGCGCGGCTTTGGGGGAAAAAGAAGCGCCCAAAAACGTGCCCAAACACGCCAGATCGAATCACAGCGAGGTACGACAGCAGAGCAGCCACTGACAGCTGCACGAACAAATGTCTCAATAGAGGATGTGATGTGCGTGTTTGGGGATGTGAAATGTGTGTTTGGGGATGTGATATGAGTGTCTGGTTGAACCAGTATCAAACCAACATCAGCTGGAGTTTGCTCATCAGTAGCGATATGTACAAACTGGATTAAAAGCTCAAACTGGGTTGGGTTTTAGCTCTAAAGCTCAAAGTGGGCTGGGTTATTAGCTGTAAAGATCAAAGGCCAAGCTTACACAAAAACTGATAGCAGTATCTTCAGCCCCCCACAGACAAATAAAAGCAGTGTGCTTTACCTGCCAGCTGTTCTCACTGTCCAAACTGTTCTATCTCGGGGGGGGAGTGGGGGGGGGGGGGGAATTCCAGTCCTGGAGGGCTAGTGTGTACGCAGGCTTAGTTTACACCAGTTACCCTGGCTAAATGAGCTAACTGCCAGTATACACCAACATTCAGTGGGAGATTACATCACAGTAACAGCCTTCATAGAGACACACACGAAGAGTCTTCAGCTGTCATTCATGCGCTCATCAAGAATTGTGGCTAGAATATCAGATGGCATAGATGCGAGGGCTAATTAGGTAATTAAGGCCAGAAGTTGACATAAAAACCAGACACAGATACGGCCCTCCTCTGCTCCATTTGCAAAGTTATTTCAGACTTCTCGGATATAATTAGATCCCCTGACTGATTTTGATTTTGCACAACCTTCGTAAAAAGCGATGATTTTCCAACTGTGAAAACTGCACAGGGAATCGTTCCCTGTCCTTGGAAATATGATGATGGTACTCAGGTGCCTGTTCCACCGAGGTCCACTTAGTACGGAGATGAGGGGGAGCACACGGGATGGGGGGGGGGGGGGGCGGAGTTGGCATGCGCAAGAAGGTATTCCTGTCATTCTGTTGCTGCTTTTGTGTAAGAGTAAGTGTGAGCCAATCAATCTGCCAATCTGTGAGTGGGGGGGGGGCAGACGCATTCTCTCTCTGATTAAAGGTCTGCCCTGACAGGAAGTGTAGCGTCTCTAACGAGCTCCGGGGCACAATGAGGAGGGGGGGGGGTTCCTCCGGCTGCTTTTTCCTCTTTTCCATCTCTGAACTTCCCCTCTTATTGTCTCCGCGCCCCGCAATCGGAAAACCAGGTGGCCGCGCGCTGCGCACAGGAAGTTTACAGGGGCTGAGCGCAGTGGGCCAACCGGCAAACAAGCCGAGAGGCGGTTAAAGATGGCGGCAGAGGGCGGAGCTTCATCGTGCCCATGTGACACCGCCGGCTCGGTGCCTCTTTACAGCGGTGCCCTCCTAACTGCCTGAAATCATATTACTGTCGCCTCGTTTTTTTAAATAGGCCGCTCTCATTCTGCAGCTGCTGTTTCTGTGAAGGAAGAGGGTCTAATTCGTTCAATTCTTTCTACACGTACCGTTCCCAACGGTGTGTATCACGTCCAGTGACCCACTATCTTTAACGTTATTTCTGCTTCTTTTTCAATTGGACTCGTATACACTCTGTTAGAGTTGAATTAACACTGGATGTTTTAACTGTGCAGCCCCCCCCCTCACCCCCCACCCCACCCCGGGGGATGGGGCACTTCCTGTCCTGCTCTTCTATTGCTTCCTGCTCTCCGCGCTCTCGGCTGCCGCACGCCCGGGGCTCCAGCTGGCCCCGTGCCTCCCGCGAACGCTGGCAGCCGAAGCAGGATCTCGCCGGGCTGAAGCGGAGGGGAAGTCATACAGTGGCCTGCAGGCCCTTAACCCCCCCACCTCCACCCCCCCTGCCCCCTGACACCTGAAGCAGACTGACAGACAAACACACCGCAGGCAGACTGACAGACCAACACACCACAGGCAGACTGACACCTGAGGCAGACTGACAGACCAACACACCGCAGGCAGACTGACACCTGAAGCAGACTGACAGACCAACACACCGCAGGCAGACTGACACACCTGAAGCAGACTGACAGACCAACACACCGCAGGCAGACTGACACACCTGAAGCAGACTGACAGACCAACACACCGCAGGCAGACTGACACACCTGAGGCATATTGCAGAAACACTGCAGGAGGGCGGAGTTGCAGTTGGCCAAACGGAGTGGTACACACCAGCTTTCATAACGACCCTCAGAGTACGCGCCTTAGCCGGAAACACCACTCGACAGCACTGAGAGAGCTGCTTACGTAGAGCAGCAAACTTTTAAAAGAGACCAACGCTGCTAAGGTCTGACTGTTAAAGGCTGCTGTAAAGGACCACAGCCATGTAAATACAGGGGCGCCCCTGCAGGACGGCCTGGGAAACCCCGGAGAGGGCGCAGGGCCGGTCGGTCTCACCGGCCGGATGAGTTAGGTCACGATCCCCGGAGGGGGACGCGCTCACAGCAGGGAATTCTGGGAGCGCTACACCGTGGAGGAAACTCGCAGCGCCTCTCTTCCGCATCGCCAAGGCAACCCGGTCACACGCTGGCACGCGCAGGACGACCGCAGGAAATACTCCGCATTTCTCCACCGCGGGGAAAAAACGCGAGGAGGCCGTGGAGGTTTGCGCCTTTCTCTTATCGCCAAGCAAGCACGGCGAGAAAATAAAAGCCTCCTTTTTTCCCCGTTTTCCAGCGATGGAGCGACTCCGCCGGGGAGGGAGGCGCGCAGAGAAGTCGCTGCGCTCCGGAAAAGCGCGTTTAATTTTAGAGATGGGAAACGTGGAGCCGGTTTTTCGGCAAGGCGAGAGCCAATCGAATCAGGATTGTTTCCTGAGTAGAGCGCTCAGAGTCTCAGAGAGCAAAATAACAGCCTGGGCCAAGCAAAACAGCAGCAGCAGAGTGAAGAGTGGGAGTGTGTGTGTGTGTGTCTGTGTGTGAGTGTGTATGTGAGTGTGTGAGAGAGTATGTGTTTGTGTGTGTGAGAGAGAGTGTGTGTGTGTGCGTGTGTGTGTGAGAGAGAGTGTGTGTGTGTGTGTGTGTGTGTGTGTGTGTGTGTGTGTGTGTGTGTGTGTGTGTGAGTGAGAGTGTGTGTGTGTGGGTGTGTGTGAGTGTGTGTGAGTGAGAGAGTGTGCGTGTGTGTGTGTGTGTGTGTGTGTGAGAAAGTGTGTGAGTGGTGTGCTGTGTGTGTGTGTGTGTGTGTGTGTGTGTGAGTGTCAGATGGGTATAGTGCCTCTAAGACAGCAGTATAACACAGCATCCATCAGATACCCACACAGATACAATATCACACTCTCACACTCACACACACACACACACATATAGATACACAATCACTCACACACAGGACAAACCAGAGCCACCAGACATTTCACACAATCGTCTAGCCGCCCCCTCCTTTCCAAAGAGAACAGAGTGTGTGTATCCACACCCACTCCACAAACAACAACCGCACAGTCCCCTGGGGTGGGGTGGAGCTCTCTCCTGTCCTTCAAACGGAAGATAAATGAATAAAAACAGTAACAAACAGGACTGAACACCCGATGTATAAAACACTAACAAGGGACATCATGAGGCCGCGAACGAGGGACACCGCCGGAGAGCATTGTGGGTAAAGCCGAGGAGGGGGGCGGCCTGCTTGCGGGCCACAGCGGGACGGCAGGTCCGAGGCGGTGAGTGTTAAATTTTCAACTGAAATTAAATTTCTCTCAGCCCACACACGGCTACTGCCAGCCACTGGGAAAATACCACAACTCACTGCCAGAGAGAGAGAGAGAGAGGGAGAGAGGGAGAGAGGGAGAGGGGGAGCGAGAGAGAGAGAGAGAGAGAGAGAGAGAGGGAGGGAGAGAGAGGGAGAGACGGGGATGAGAAGAGGAGAAAGGAGTCCGTGTTTAAGAAAGACAGATGCCCAAAGCCAAATCGGGTGTTTACCAATGAAGAAATGAGGGACACAGAAAAGAAAACCGAGTAACTAATTTATGACAGATGGCTGCAGCTAAGAAGAAACACTAAAGCAAACAGTGAGGTCTGAAGAAAAACCAGCGATGATCCCTCAACAGAGAAATCAAAATAATGTAACAAATCTGTGTCTGGAAACGCAGAAGTTCCTATTTACAACGCTTTTTAATTACGCAAAGTACTTACAGACCTCATATTAATGACAAAATATCTACTGGTGCAATTACAGGCCTAAATAGGCTATTTATTTGAACATTAACAAACTGAACAACCTCAAATTTTTTTTTATTACTTAGTTTTCGATTTTGATTTTCAATTTCAGTTTAGCTTTGGTTAAGTTTTAAGAGTGGGTTTGGTAATTCTATTATAGATTAGTGTACACACACACGCGTGCGTGCACACAAACACACAAGCACACACACACATACACTGGCAAAGCCCCTCCATGACTGAACCTCCCCTATAAAACAGGAACCTGTATGTGTGTGTGTGTGTGTGTGTGTGTGTGTGCATCTGGTGGGCAGCTGTGTGACCACAAGCAGTAGCAACACACCCCAACAAGCACACACACTAGTTCACACACTGCTACACTGCTAGACAGACACGCACACACACTCACTCACACACACACACATAAACACACACAAACACACACGCACACACACTCACTCACACACACACTCACATACACTCACTCACACACACTCACATACACTCACTCACACTCACACACACACGCGCACACACACACACACACACACTCCTGGCTGCAGAAGAGCAGGGGCAGGAAGTGAGGGAGGTTAATATTCCTCCTGTACAGCAGCCGCAGCTGTTCCGGCACATTCCCCCGGAGCGGAGAGAGAGAGAGGGGAAACGGCGAGGCAGAATCAGAGCCAGCCGGCGACAGGCAGAATCAGAGCCAGCCGGCGAGAGGCCGAACCTCCTCACCCGCCTGCCGCCGGCCGCCGTCGCTGAGCCTGTAGCGGACCGGCAAGCGAACAGCAGGCTGGCGCACGTCGGGAAGGCGCCGCACAGACGCGGAGCGTGCAGTCGCAGAGTCATGTGACCTCAGCTGGGGGGGAAGGAGCACGGCTCGCCCTGCTTCAGACCGACCTGTACCGGCTGCAGACTGCAGGCCCGAACGTGCCCTCCGCCGCGCTAGCCTGGGGCTACGAGCAGGGCCACGAGCCTCAGACACCTTTACCACAGATCACAGCACACCTGCAAAGTCCTGAGTCACTTTTCAAAAACGAGACTGCACCCACGAAAAATACACAAGAAGGAGCTTAAAGTCAGTAAAAAAGTTAGATTAGAAAACTGGCAAAAATAGAACTAGCTGGCAGCCATGTTGTGTGGAACCTTTTGGTGACATCACAGGAGCAGTTCTGCCATAGCGCATGGCTTTTGGTAATACGATAGGCAATGGCATCAGTGCGTTCCAGCCTGGTTTTAAGCTAGTCCTGCTGGTTTTGAGCGGGTCCTGCAGGTTTTAAGCTGGTCCCGCTGGTTTGTAGCTGGTTTGGCGATGGCCAAGCTTGCGACAAGATGGCTGAGATAGCAACCGTGCTGGCAAGACCACGTTCGGCCGGGGGGGCCAGCTTGGTACAGACAACGGACCATCACCAAAGTCCAGATGGTTTCCAGCTGGAGCAGAAGCTGGTTCCAGCAAAATTCCATCTTAGGCTGGTAGCTGGAATTTACACCAGGGTTACCCCTGGGTGTAGTAACAGCTGTTACAGCAACATTCATAAACTACATTTCATAAACTATGAAATGTGAACTACGACTTCACATTTCATAAACTATTTCTATACAAATGTATTTTCCCATGTCTACTTTAGAATTGCTACAGTAGGGTTTACGGTTTTATATGGATTTTTAAAGGGAACTGTTATTTTAGTTCTCGGTTGGAACATTGACACACGTATTGCTTTATTGCTGCTGCACTTTCAGGTAAGTAACTAGCAAAGCATACTTAGTAGAACATTCAGGATTGAGTTGTGATCGTGCTGGCCTCTAGCCATTTAATATGCAGCCATATAACTTTCAGTTATTCTTTCCTAGGAGCAGCACATTTTCACACTGTTAAAACAGTGAAAGTCAGTCTGGCACGCGGTCCTGTTAGCGTACAAGTTAGCCCACAGGCCCAAAAGGACAGAAATAGACGTTATTTATCTGTTTGTTTTAATGTGTAACGCTTGACCCCACCGCCCCCCACACTCCACCCTACATCGGCCCACTTCCTGATCCTTATAACAGGATTTCCTCCCGAAATTATCCGGCTGACACATAAAGAGAGGGTCACCCGCATATCTGGGTTCAGGGAGAATTCAGAACACAGTGTGTGTGTGTGTGTGTGTGTGTGTGTGTGCGTGTGTGAGCGATGTAGATGTAATCGCAACAGGTCCTGGCAGTCGAGTTAAATTCCTTGCATTTCACCCATCGCAAATGTCATATGAAACACATTTTCAGGGTTTGATATAAGTGGATTTGAAAAATATTTGCCCCAAAACACTAGCAACACGTCTTGCCAGCAAAAATATGGGTGTATGCAAAATATCAAGTGATTTTAATAATGTGGGCATCCTCTGTTCATGGTAGTAGCTTCTCTCTAACCGATTCAGAAAGTGGTGTCCCCAGAGTGTGGGTGGCTCAGCTTAGGACAGTATACATGTGCGTGTGTGTGTGTGTGTGTGTGTGTACACGTGTGTGCATGTGTGTGTATGTGTGTGGGTTGGGTGTGAGTGTGTGTGTGGGTTGGGTGTGAGTGTGTGTGTGTGTGTGTGTGTGTGTGTGTGTGTGTGTGCGTGTGTGTGTATGTGTGTAGGTTGGGTGTGAGTGTGTGCGTGTGCGTGTGTGTGTATGTGTGTGTACACGTGTGTGCATGTGTGTGTATGTGTGTGGGTTGGGTATGAGTGTGTGTGTGTGGGTTGGGTGTGAGTGTGTGTGTGTGTGTGTGTGCGTGTGTGTGTATGTGTGTAGGTTGGGTGTGAGTGTGTGCGTGTGCGTGTGTGTGTGTACGTGTGTGGGTTGGGTGTGTGTGTGCGCGTGTATGTGCACAAGCGGGTATTTCTGACATCTGACCCCTCTGTGCATTCCTCAGTAAATGGAGATTTCGGAACATCATTCCCTGCCAAAGAAAATTATTTTTTTAAATGTTTCAGATCTACAAATACAAGTTCTGCATGCCTTTACCTCCCCCCCCCCCCCCCCCCCCCCCCCCCCCCCCCCCCACGCACCCAACATGACCTGACCTGACCCCCACCTCCTCCCCATCTTCCACAACCTACCCCCCCCCCCCCCCAGTGAAACTCAGATCAGCTGAAGAGGCCTGGCCTGTATATCTAAAGTACAGACCTACCCCCCCCCCCCAGTGAAACTCAGATCAGCTGAAGAGGCCTGGCCTGTATATCTAAAGTACAGACCTACCCCCCCAACATACTCACTAATCTTCCTCTCCAATTATCTATTTATACCTCCTGCATTATGTCTCCAGAGGCGAAGATGGAATGATGGCTGACGTTTCCAACTGCCTCTTTCTGCTCCGTTCTGCTCAGCCTCAAACACAGGATCCAGGCTGCCATGGTGAAGCAGGACTCTGTGCTAAGGCCAGGCGGTCATGGTGAAGCAGGACTCTGTGCTAAAGCCAGGCTGCTATGGTGAAGCAGGGCCCTGTGCCATGGTGGAGCAGGAGGCTGAGCACCTCTGGACTCCAGCAGGTAATTTCAGGGCGATTAGGACCTTAAATCTGTGTGTGAAAGAGTCTCTTTCTCCATTTTCAGTTTCCTTATGCTGTGCTGATAATGTGTCACAGGAAACATGCATGCGCAAACACGCATATGTACAGAGCATGAACACGCAAGCACGCAGGCTCAAACACATGTGTACTCTTTCACCAACACCAGGGCACACCCATTTCCTGTTGGCATGTACAGTGTGTCAGTGCCGATTTCTTAATGTTTTTGAGTGGTGGTGACTCAATCTCGAGAACCAGCTGGAGAACCTGAATTCTGAGGTAAACTGATCTTCCAGGAAGAAAGGAGAGGAGAAGGGAGGAGAGGAGAGGGGGAAGATGGCAGATACCATGACAGAGGACAGACAGCAGGGGATGAGGCTCATTTCAGAGTTATTGGAAGGAGAAGTTGCCTTTCTGAAGGATACCGGGTCAGGGCTAGAATTCGGGGTTGAGGTTAGGGTGAAGGGTACAGGGTGCAAATCAGCTGCTTTTATCCCCCTCAGATTTATGTGTCTGTTTGGGACAGGCTCACAGACACACCCCCCGCGCCCCTCGACCCCCCCAGCTGTGAAAGGAGTAAATCACACTGCCGCCTGTCTCAGTGCCCAACTCCTCACATCTGGACCAAATCTCACCCCCCCCCCCCAAACACACACACATGCAAACACACACACACGCGCGATCTCACACACTCTCACACACACACACACACACACACACACACTTCCTCTCCTGTCAGAAAAACAAGCCTTTGTTCGGGCTTTACATTTTGCTTATTGACGCGTCCTGAAATAGAACGCAGCTGAAGATTCCGGAATGCGGAAAGGGGGACAGGAGCCTGCCTTCCCGAACCTCGGCGCACATCCTGCCATTTACTCCAGACAAACGCAGATACGTTTTCCATGCCCTGCTCATTAGCTTACGCACAACCTCGGTTTCCTGACAAAGTTAAAAAGCCATCTGAGCAGCCCAGTGATAACATCTCCTTCCAGTCTGGGGGGGGGGGGGGGGGGGGGCGGAAGCAATCACCTCAGTGAGCTCGGATGCAACCCCCCCCCCCCCCCCCCCCCCCCCCAAAAACAGCTTTGAGAACCACTCAGACAATAGACGCCTGGCACTTCCCCCCCCCTTTAGGAAAATGCAAATAAAATGAACGGAGGCCTATTGTTTCCAATTAAGGCTCCCCCCAGCTTCCTCACAAGGTGGACGAGAGCACATTCACAAAGTGGCTGCAAGCAAACCGCCATAAATCCTGCATCATACGCACAACTTTCCCATCAGCACCCCATAAAACCCCCGCTCGCCCCGCCCATGAAGGTTTCCGACAGCGCTTGTGGAAAAAACCCGCGGAGAAAGTTCCGGACCGGACCGAACGTAGGTCGTTAAAACGACGCAGCGGCGCGTCACTGGCTGATGCCGGACGCCATTCAGAAGAATGCCTCAGGAGCGTAGGGGGGTTTCAGCAAAGAGCCCCAGCAGGAAACGGGTCGGTCCCGGGGGACTGCACCGCAGCGGAAAGAGCCGGAATGGAGGCTCCCGCTCCCAGACCGCGCGGAGGAGCCGCTCTGAGGAACGTCCGGGCTGTCCGCTGGCTCTGCGAAGGGGCCCATTCCAGAGCTGGGGCCACTGCTCTGTAGGGTCAGATCCTATCCCACAGCCCAAACTTCACAAACTCTCTTTTAAACTCCCCTGTGTAATGAAGCCATATTGCTTATATTGAAAGAGAAGGGGGCGACCAATCACTCTGAGGGTCTAATCTTCTCCTGAGTGTGATTGGCTGATTAAACTGATCCTTCTCAACCTCAGCGGATGTGAGGTAGGTATCTTGCACAAAATAAGCGCCACACCACACATAACCAAGACACTCAAAGTCAATGGCTGTGGTTGAAGTTGGTCACCCTCACATGCACCCTCACGTGCAAGGTTTGCACATTATTATGATAATTATTATTATTAGTAGTAGTAGTAGTGGTAGTAGTAGTAGTATTAGTAGGAGAAGTAGTAACAACAGTAGTAGTAGCAGCAGCAGTAATAGTATTAGTAACAGTAGTAGCAGTAGTAGCAGTAGCAGCAGCAGTAACAGTATTAGTAACAGTAGTAGCAGTAGTATTAGTAAGAGTAGTAGCGTTAGTAGTAGAAGTAGTAGTAACAGTAGTAGCAGTAGCAGCAGTAACAGTATTAGTAACAGTAGTAGCAGTAGCAGCAGTAACAGTATTAGTAACAGTAGTAGCAGTAGTATTAGTAACAGTAGTAATATTAGTAGAAGAAGTAGTAGTAACAGTTGTAGTAGTGATACAGTAGCAGTAGTAGTACTGAATTTCAAGCGCAACCTATCTCTAATAATGCTGTGCGTATGACCTGCTCTTTAACTGTCTGCCACACGGGGCAAGGTGATGTGGCAGGTGCTGTGTGGGGACAGGGCCTGGAGGTTTGTGTCCTGGGGGGAGTTTGGGGGGGGGGGGGGGGCGAGGGCATAAGCGTGGGGTGGGGGGGTTATCAGAAGCAGCTGTTCTCGGTCTGCTCCAGGCAGTCAACATCTCAGAAAGAGGCTGTCCCAGCACGCCACTCTCACTCAAGCACACACACACGTACACACACTCACACCCATCCACAGGCATCCACATGCACACACACACACACGTACACACACACACCCATCCACATGCATCCACATGCACACACACACACCCTTCCACACATACACACATACACAGACATGTACACACAAACACACACCCATCTACACACACGCAAATCTACACGCATTACTACACACACAGATTCACACACAAAAGCAGTCACAGCAGCAGAACAGGGCTACAGAACAGTGACATCACAAACAGCCGGTCCACAGTGTCACGCCAGCAAACAGCACAGAGAGGAGCAGCAGCAGACACCCAGGCACACGGAGACCTCCTCCCCCACTGTGTTTCAGAGCCAGGGAAACACACCCACAGTAACCTGCCTCCTTCTGAAGGGGGAGTAAACTCCCCACAAGTCCCAGGGAGCTCTCCTTTCCACACTGCCACTGTTTGGCAACAACAGCCTCCCGCACAGGCCTTCGTTTGTCTGGGGGTTTCATACACACACACACACACACACACACGCAAACCCAAACACACACACACTCACATACACGCAAACACATAAACACACACATTCACGCAGACACACACACACACAAACACTCTCAAACAAATACACACACACACAAACAAATACATACACACACACACACACACACAAACACTCTCAAACAAATACACACACATGCATATGCACAAACACACACACACGCACGCACACACACTCTCACACACACGCACACACACGATGCCTGACACCTCTGATCCTGACTGCCCTGCCAGGCGCTGGTGCTCCTGCCACCTCCACAGAGCAGCCTGGCCACTATTCCCCCATTGGGCTGGTTCAGTCACAAACGCCCTTAAAGCCTTAAAGCAGGAAACATGACCACCCGCTGATGTAATAACGCCGTCCCTCCTCTCCGCCCCTGACCACGCCCGCCCACGAGCCGCCCGCGTCGAGCCTGGCACAGCTCCGCCGCCAGGGCACGCCGGACCGTACGCCCACACGGGCACCTGGACAGGAGGGAACCGGCACGGCAGGTTTGCCGCAGACGCATTCCCGAGGCCCTGTTCGCCATTCGATTCCTCCAGTCTTCCGTTGTTCAGAGAGCCGCCATCCCCGAGGCTGAGCGTTACATGTGGGGCGGGGAGGGGAGCTTTGGGGGAAAAATTCTCCAAACGTCAGGGTAATGTGATTACTGCCCGCAGGCACCCAACACAAACACATTCAGGCCGAAGACTCACGGCAGCTGGCAGGACAAAGTGCAAAATACCAATTACGAGTGTCGCTGGAACATTTCAGTAGCATTTCCACTGCAGTGGAATCACATATATCGAAACGCATGTTTTCCCCCCACAATTGACGGAAGTAGTGAATTCGCCTCAGGCAATCTCCCTCATTCACACTGCTCACCCCCTCAGATATTATCCCACTCGTACAACGGCTTACCAACAGAAAGCATAAGGCCGACTGCAATCAAAACTTGCACTTTATACATTTATTCTGTTCACATTAGATGAAGAAATATAATATATATATTTACATGTTTTTTCTTTTTTTCCATACTGTATGATAAAAGGAGCCAAGTTACAGCACATGGTTGTACATGCATGGCCTTCATGAGAAAACAAAAAAGATCCAGAAGGCACGTATCCGATTCAATCAATCGATCCATTACTGGTACCCATCCCTGTACTGTACACACACACACACACACACACACACACACACAGAAAGCTTAGTCGCTCAACAGACTGCCCTTATCTAAAGTTCAAACACAGAAGCCAACCATAAAACACGTGATAAAAGCTGCAACGGTTTCCTCCTGACCTCCGCACCTCCAGAGAGGGGAACTCCATCCTCTCAGTTTCCCCTTCAGGAATCACACCTTATCTGAGCGAAACCGCCACGCGCGGTTTCAATCGCACCGATTCTCACGCAGGAAATGGAAAAAGCCAAAAACGGGAACCCGCGCGCTCCATCAACTCCACCGCCTCTCCACAGAAAGGGCGGGAAAAAACTAAGATGGCCGCCATCCGCAGGGCTGCCCAAACCCCTCGGCCGGTGGAGCGAGGGGACGTGCCTGTGAACCCTGCGGGGCGTCCGAAGCACCCTAAATACTGCCCTCCTCGTTCAGCGACCGAGAGCAGTCAACAGGTTAAAACGGCGTAAAACACAGTTGGGCTAAACCTGAAAATAGGTCATCATCAGCATAGAGCAGACAGAGAGCTTTCCGGAACGTAGTTTCGGGCAGACTCATGGACATAGGTTATTTAAAACTGGGTGCTACATTACACAGTGCTGGTCCACACCGGGCCATTTCCTGTTGAGGAGCAGGGTGTGACAGAGAGAGAGAGAGAGAGAACCCTTTCGTCGTAAGAGCGGTACCATGAAGGTATCTCAAAGTGGAACCAAGGAGGGTGTGGTCATCCTAACAGCAGGGTTGCATCTCACATGACCGACAGTGCGTTCCACATCGGGAGGCAGCAGCACATGAGGCCAGCCTGTGGAGCGGGGGGGGTGGATTTGGGGGTGTATTTGGGGGTACTCACATCGTAGGCCAGCCTGTTTAAGCTGTGGTTTGCAGAGCAGAGGGTGGGGATTGGGGGTGTATTTGAGTGTGTACCTGGGGGTGTATTTGTGAGTGTACTTGGGGCTGTATTTGGGGTTATATTCAGGGGCGTATCTGGGGGTACTCACGCAGAGGGTGGGATTTTGGGGGTGCATCTGGGAGCACATTCGGGGGTACTCACATTGTAGACCAGTCTGTTTGAGCTGGGTTTGTGGCGCAGGGGGGTGTATTAGGGGGTGATATTTTTTGGGGGTACTCACGTCGTAGGCCAGTCTGTTTGAGCTGGGTTTGTGGTGCAGGGGGTGTATTCGGGGTGATATTTTGGGGTACTCACATTGTAGGCCAGTCTGTTTGAGCTGGGTTTGTGGCGCAGGGGGTGTATTCGGGGTGATATTTTTGGGGTACTCACATCGTAGGCCAGTCTGTATGAGCTGGGTTTGTGGCGCAGGGGGGTGTATTCGGGGTGATATTTTTGGGGTACTCAGATTGTAGGCCAGTCTGTTTGAGCTGGGTTTGTGGTGCAGGGGGTGTATTCGGGGTGATATTTTGGGGTACTCACATTGTAGGCCAGTCCGTTTGAGCTGGGTTTGTGGCGCAGGGGGGGTGTATTCGGGGTGATATTTTTGGGGGTACTCACGTCGTAGGCCAGTCTGGGTTTGTGGCGCAGGGGGGGTGTATTCGGGGTGATATTTTTGGGGGTACTCACGTCGTAGGCCAGTCTGGGTTTGTGGCGCAGGGGGGTGTATTCGGGGGGTGATATTTTTTGGGGGTACTCACGTCGTAGGCCTCGCGGCGCTGCCCCTCGCAGGCCCGCAGCCAGCAGCGGCTGAGCTCGCTCAGCTCCAGGATGGGCTGCACCTTCAGCCGCACGGCGTCGCCGGAGTGCCGGATCATCTCCACGATCTCGTCCCGCGTCCGGCTCTCCACGTTCTGCCCGTTGATCTCCACCAGCCGGTCCCCCGGCACCAGCCCCAGCGCCAGGTCCTTGGTGCCGGCGCCGGGCTCGGCGAAGTGCACCGCCCGCCTGTAGGGGGCGCCGTCGGCGCCGCGGTCCAGCATGGTGGTGCGGCGCAGCGAGAAGCCGAAGTCGCCCGTGTTGCGCCGCTGCAGCTCCAGGTCGCGTGGCTCCGGCATCGCCGCGGCGACCAGGGCCGGCAGGCGCAGGTCGGCCGGGAAGGTCTTGTCCACCACCTCCGGGACCCGGCCCGCCCGGGCCTTCCGCTGCGGGTCGAGCCCCTTCCCCTCCAGCTGGAGAGAGGGGACCGCCGAATTCTGCCCCGAAGGAGCGGAGCCCTCCGTCGGACTCTCCCCCTTGCTCCTCCGGGTGAGGGAGGGCGGCTTGGCCGGCCTGCCCCCCCGGTCCTGCCGGGACGCCCCCCGCCGGCCGTCGGGCGCCCCCTCGCCCCCCTCCCCTCTCGGGTCGTGGGCGGAGCCGGACTCGCTCGGCCCGCCGGCGTCCGGCAGGGCGCTCCCGCGGTCGCCGGCGTCGTCGGCGGCGTCCGGCTCGATGTCGCCGAGCGTGAGGTCGGAGCCGCTGGCCACCTTGATGGGGATGGGGTTGGAGATCTGCAGCCGGCCCCTCGGCTCCCGCGAATCTCGCGACTCCCGCTTGGAGCTGCGGTTCAGGTTGAAGAAGCCCCTCCGCAGGCTCATCTCCTCCAGGCTCAGGAGCTCCGCCGCCGACATCCGCTCCTTCTTCTCCTTCTTCTCCTTCTTCCGCCCTCCATCCTTCTCTTTCTCCTTCTCCTTCTCCTTGTCCCGGTCCTTCTCTTTGTCCTTCTTGATCAGGTGGAACATGGTTACTCGTCACTCCAGACGCGCTTGCGTTCCCGCCGCCCCGTATGTTCGCAGCAAAGGGGCTTGTTCCATGCAGAGGCAAGAGGAGTCTGGGACTGTTCTCTCTCTCTCTGGGCGTCCGAGAACAGTTTCCAAATTGTGAAGCACTGAAGCACCCTGGAGACAAAAGGAGAACAGAGAATTAAGTCAGTCTTCTCTTACGGCAATAAAAAAACAAGAGTAGGAGGTAGCAGCCCTGACATACTCTACATTTCCAAAAGTATGTGGACACCTCCTTCAAATTAGTGGTTTCAGCTATTTCAGCCACACCCATTGCTAACAGGTGCATAAATGCAAGCGCACAACCAAACAATTTCCATAGTCAAACATTGGTATTAGAGTTCTGTGACTTTCAACGTGGCACAGTCACAGGATGCCACCTTTCCATCCCACGTCAGTTCAAATGTGTGTTCAATTCAAAGGCAAGTTTCTGCCCTGCTAGAGCTGCCCCAGTCAAGTGCTGTTACTGTGTGATGGAAACGTACAGGAGCAACAACGGCTCGGAGAATGGGACCACCGAGTGCTGAAGCGTGTAGCGCGTAAAAATCGTCTGTCCTCGGTTGAAACGCTCACTACAGAGTTCCAAAACTACCTCTGGGAATAACATCAGCACAAGAACAGCTTCATGAACAAGAGCTTCATGAAATGGGTTTCCATGGCCTAGCAGCCGTACACAAGCTGAAGATCACCATGTGCAATGGAGTGGTGTAAAGCACATCGCTATTGAAGCAGTGGAAATGGGTTCTCTGGAGTTATGAATCACGCTCCACTATCTAGCAGTCTGGTTTGGTGAAGGAGGAACAATGCTTTGGGGCTGTTTTTCATGGTTTGGGCTAGGCCCCCTCAGTTCCAGTGAAGGGATATCTTCACTTTCAAAAGAATTGTGCACTTACAACTTTGTGGCAACAGTTTGGGGAAGGCCCCGTGTGCAATGTAAGGTCCATAAAAAATGGTTTGCTGAGTCTGGTGGGGAAGAACTTAAATGGCCTCCACAGAGCCCTGACCTCTACCCCATCAAAAACCGCTGGAATGAATTGGAATGCCGACTGCGAGCCAGGCCTTATCGCCCAACATCAGTGTCCAACCTCACTATTGCTCTTGTGGCTGAATGGAAGCAAATCCCAACAGTCATGTTCCAAAATCTACTGGAAAGCCTTCCCAGAAGAGGCTGTTACAGCCGCAAAAGGGGGTCCAGCTCCATATTAATCCATATTAATCATTTCGGATGATGAAACCTAAATTAGCATCACTGTGGATGATTAATCCTAAATTAGCATCACTGTGGATGATTAATCCTAAATTAGCATCCCTGAGGATGACTAAACCTAAATTTATGTTTATTTAACCTTTATTTACCCAGGGTAGGTTCGCTGAGCACGGACGCCCTGCTTCACTCTCATACACTTTCACACCTGGGAGCTGCCCAGTACAACCACAATCCTCTACTGTTGGCCACTGAGCAGCTCCACTGAGAGCATCACTGTGAATGATTAAACCTAAATTAGCATCGCTGTGGATTATGGATGTTATCAGTTCATCGATTAACTGTTAACCTGATGAGAACTTTGATCGATTAATATAAATGATCAAGCAATTAAATTTCAATAAACCAATTCGATGAATAACCTTACACTGGTATTTAGATTTTATTAAGTTTGGTAATGGTATATTGGTACATTTTACGGCTATATGTTACAGTTTTCAGGATATAGCCTAATAGTGGTCTTTTGTTGGGGGTTTCGCGGCACTTCAATTTATTTTATGCATTTAGCGAACCTACCTTTTTGTTCGCTGTTTGTATGATTTTGTTTCTTGCCGCAATGGCCTTAATACACAACACAAATGTGATTGATTGAGCATGTCTTAATAAAGTCTTTGTAATACAAATATATATAGTAGATTTTGAACTTATCGGTTAATCATTATCAATCGATTAGTGGGAAGAATTGCGCAAAATTTGAATCCCTACTGTGGATGAATAAACCTCAAATAGCATCACCATGAACTGAGATTTATGGCAGAAATCTAGGCTCAGAAAACACACAGGGAGTAGGTGTGGGTGCAGTCTACCATAAAATCTGTGTCAGATTACACCAGAGAGCTGATCTACACACACTCCCTGCTTTCCAAGTCTTCCCACACACTCCCACCCAAATTAAAACTCCTCCACTCCCTCCCTCCCTATTTACTCATTCTCCCACCACCCCTTTACTTGTTCTCTACTGACACCCTCTCAGTAGTCAACCACAGTCCCTCCACCAACTTCAAATCTTAAATAGCGGCAGTGTAGTACAGTGGACAGAGGGTACACAGCATGTGAGAGTGGTTGCTTGTATCTTTCGCATGAAACTGGTTGCGGGTTTAATTCCTTTGTGAGGCCACTGCCATTGCAAACTTGAGCAAGGAATTTAGCCTGACCTGCTTTAATATATACCCAGCTCTATATACGTGGATTGTGTGCAGGCTGTGTGCATCGCTCGGGATAACAGTGTCCGACAGGAGTGTAGCACAGTGGGTAAGGAACTGGGCTTGTAACCGAAAGGTTGCAGGTTCGATTCCCGGGTAAGGACACTGCCGTTGTACCCTTGAGCAAGGTACTTAACCGGAATTGCTTCAGTATATATCCAGCTGTATAAATGGATATAATGTAAAATGCTATGTAAAAGCTGTGTAAGTCGCTCTGGATAAGAGCGTCTGCTAAATGCCTGTAATGTAATGTAATGTAATGACAAAAACCTAAATGTAAATCCATCCATCCATCCATCCATCCATTATCTAACCAGCTCATTCTTACTCAGGATCACTGGGGCTTGCTGGAGCCTATCCCAGCATGCATTGAGCAAGAGGCAGGAGCACACCCTGGACAGGTCGCCAGTCCATCGCTGACCTAAACGTAAATGCGACCTGAATTACAGTGCGAAGATAACAGTGGCATTTCCCCCATTAAGAGCGCTACATCGAAACAGAACCTGACTGACGGACTGGTTTTGGAGCGGAGCAGGAGCGCTGGCAGGGCCAGCCTTCGTTGGCTCAAACATCTCACCCGTCACAGCGAGCCCGCTATTGTCCGAGCGCTAAATGCGTTTTAATAGAGGAAAGCCCGGCGCTACGCAGCGCTCGGGGGGCTCGCTGTGTACAGCGGGGGGGGTCCGGCGGAGAACCGCTCGGGCCAGCGCGTCCGTACAGAAGGAAAAGAGAGGGGTTTACAGTCATGGTTTACAGTCATGTCCGGGGGGGGGGGGGGGGGGGGTGCAGAGGAAGAGGAAGTGCAGTCACGAAACCCCCCCCCCCGATCAGGCCTCAATAGAGGCCTCGGGCCTCCCCAGTGTGCACACGTCCCGACTTCCAAAAAACATCCCCCCCCCCCCCGTTCCCAGCAGCGGGAGACCCTCAAATCTAAACAAGAGGCTTTAACGAGAGGTCACATTCTTCCCCCGGAAGACAGGAAACGGAGCTTTACACTGGGCCAAAAACGCTCCAGAAGACAGCAGGCAACTCAAGAGACGCAAAAAGCCGTCATTTAATAAGCACAGACGGTGTTTGTTTAAAGATTTCACTTTTTAGGACCCCTTTCTAAGAGAGCGGGGGCCTTACGGGGGGAACTCCCGGCCCCCTGCCTGAGGACATCCTAACAGGATCATCCAGACCTTACTGTCCAAAACAGCGTATCGGATGTTCAGTGCCTCTGCCCGGCAGACCTGGGTCAAACACGTATTTGTTTTGGATTCAAATAGGCTACTTTTCTGTGCTCTATTGCTCTTGCCTGGTGTAATTGAGCCTGCCAATATGACCAGAAGGTGATGTTTGTACTTTTTGAGAGTATTTCATTGGTTCAAATACACCAGACAAGATCAGTAAAGCACAGAAAAGTATTTGAATCCATACAAATACGTATTTGACCCAGGTCTGCTGCCCAGTGTCCCGTACTGAACCGACGCGCTGATTTCTCACTCATGAATCGGCCCAGACCTACAGGGAGGCATCATGGGTTTGGCTCTCCGCTGCGTCAGAGCTGAGGCGCTGGGTAAGATCTGAGGCGCTGGGTCAGAGCTGAAGTGCTGGGTAAGACCTAAGGCACCGGGTCAGAGCTGAGGTGCTGGGTCAGAGCTGAGGTGCTGAGTAAGATCAGAGGCGCTGGGTCAGAGCTGAGGTGCTGGGTAAGATCTGAGGCGCTGGGTCAGAGCTGAGGTGCTGGGTAAGAGCTGAGGCGTTGGGTCAGAGCTGAGGTGCTGGGTCAGAGCTGAGGTGCTGGGTCAGAGCTGAGGCGCTGGGTCAGAGCAGAGGCGCTGGGTCAGAGCAGAGGTGCTGGGTCAGAGCCGAGGCGCTGGGTCAGAGCCACACGCCAGTCCTGCTTCAGGCACAGAGTTTCCATAAAGAAAAGATGAAAAAGCTGCATTCCTTTCGTTAACCCTCAACCACTGGAACGTTTTTACTGCAAGTCAAGACAGCTGGCTCAGCAGACACTAAGGCCCAGGCATCACCAGAATGGAGCGGGGCGGGGCCATAGGGGGGCCCGAGGGGGGGGGCGGGGGGCATGGAGGGTTTGGAGGGGGGTTTTAATGTCCCCGGTGCACATCGCCATAAATCTGTCATAGACCTCTGACACGCCAGAGAACAGCAGCAGACCAATCGACTTCCTCTCTTTTACGCACAAAGGCGTCAGCTTCCCCTCTGCAGAAGAGAGGGGCCATGTCCGAAACAGCGTACTTGCCTACTATTGAGCATACGACTCGTACACAAGTTGTATGCACCTCGTATACTTGATAGTAGGCAAGTACGCTGTTCCGGGCACAGCCCCGGTCCGTGAAGCAGCCCGCGGGACCCACCCACTACAGTTCCATGGCGACCGCATCCCACAGGCGCCCCCGTCAGCGCTTAGAACAGCCCACAGGGCTCCCAGCACAACCTATCACAGCATCACACACAGAAAGGATACACACACACGCGCACGAGAGTGCACACGCACATACACACACACACGGCCACGAGCGCGCGCACACACACATACACACACACACACGCACCCAGGAGCACGCGCACACACACATACACACACACACACACACGCACACACGCACACGCACCCACGAGCGCGTGCGCGCACACACAGACACACACACGCACGCACACACACTCTTCTTTAAAACTGTATATAGACTGTTCTATAATTCATGAGAGGATATGTTCCAGGCATCTGACAACTCAGGCATGTCCAGACTCTCTGCATTTGACTTCCCTTGCCCTGAATACCACCACACAGATCTATGTTACAAAAAACTGTTTACTCATTTATTTATTCATTCATTTTTTCATTAATCCTTGTGTTCGGTTTGGGTCAAACTGACCCATTTAAAAAATTTCCTAAAAGAGGACTGACACTTTTGAGAGATGCACGTCATAACCAGCGACTAAATCAGTGCAAATTTGGTTCTCGTTTTGTGTTTCTATTTGTTGTTCATCATCTGTATTTGCTTTATGTTTTTTGCCTACATGGTTTCTTTGAATATAATATGACAACAATTAAAAATAATTTAGAATGTCAGTTCAAAACAATAAATACCAATCATCTACGGCCTGAAAATTTAAAATGAATGACACTTTAATTGGTAAATGTGATTTAGTAGAGGGAAATGGCCACATATAGTGTTTATATTGTTTATAATTGAGATAACGATAATTTAAAGCTAAAGGTAATACATATTATTTTATAGTTTACCCTGTTAAACTACATTATGTCAAAAATGGATTTGCACAACATGAAGAATAAAAGTCCCATGTTCACATTGTGCTTAATATTGCAAACAATTACATAAGAAGCGGTAACAACAGTTTTAACTGATCAAATTAAAGACAGAGAAGAATTATCAGGCTCCTAATTAGGTTGCTGAACACGTGTGTTTATGTTCTTTCATAATTTTTCCTTACACTTATTAACGCAACGCAGGTTTGACTCGTTATCATTTGCTTTGTCTTTGAATTCTACATTATCTGCCAAAGGTTTAGTTTTAGTGGCCATGTCTACACATCTTCCCTTATTGATTCACCTCATTCTTTAACACGATCAGTTAAAACATTTTATATCTTTATGTAATCGTTTTCAATATAGCACAATGTTAACAACATGTGATTTTGGGACTTATATGGCAGGTATTTCTGACATAATGTGGTTTACAAGGTAATTCCTCTAAACATGAAAAGCGTAATTAAGAAAAAATAACATCTTATTAAAATTCTGGGATTGCAATTGTGCTCGGAACGTAACCCAAAGTACACAGTGGTACCGCAGGACCGAGTTCTGAGCACTTTAATCCATAAAGACACGGTGTAGGCTAATTGTAGGATACTGTGACGGTACAAATCCACACCTGACGTCTGGCTGTTCTTTCCCAGTACATTCATAATAATTATTGTAGCAAAGTCACTTGTTTGAGCCGCACAAAACATAGCCTAACATTCAAATCTCCACAAATCTTACACTCGGTCTGGTTTATATTTTATAAAATGTGAAGCTTCACGAATCAGCGGCGCATGTCAATATGAATAATAGTCGGTTCTGCAATTCCGGTGTTTCGGATGATATTCTTCCAATCAGGGCTTGGCGAAGGGGCGCTCCACTTCCTGCATGCTTCGCCAGGATTTGTACGGGAATTTTATCCATGATATCAGATAACATACGTTGCTCTCGTGTATACACACACATAATTATACCGTTTACGGACGCCACGCCACATGCATGCATATCGGTAAGCTAATAACGTAATCACAGCCACACACCCTCCGTCTGAACCGCTAATTGTGTCTGTCTCACCACCCCTTGTCAAAATCCAATGCTTTGTGGCCAGCTGTTCGGAGTAGCTCAGCTAGCTACAGATGTTTCGCTTTATTTGCAAACAGGGCAAACCCTCCACAAACCGCCCGAAAAGAATGTAGCCAGCACAGTTATGTCTCGCAGGCTAATAACGATTAGATGAGTCCCAACATGTCACTTCATACATATGCGTTCGGGTGAAAGCCAGCTAGCAATCAGTTCTGACTAATCACAAAAGAACACTCGCTTTGCAGAAAGTGTCCTTAGCAAGCTATCCTGTCAGCAACCGAGTCAACTAGTTTACAGTATTCCGAGGCAAATGGGATCATTTTGCTACAGTTCCATACCACCAAGCACAATAACTGCAATAACCAACGAGCAGAGAAAACAACCAGGATCTATGAAAGCTCAACCTCAGCCAGTTCTTTCCCTGCCCTAATTTTTCATCCAACAGCAGTCTGTCGCTTGTTAAAAACATCGCTCTCCCGAGTTGAAATAAGGCGAGTAGCACGCTGGAAAATAACTCCGATGCAGCAAGCTAGCTGTGCAGACAGGGCGCATCGGGCGTATCGCATATCTGTAGAGCTAAAATGACACAATATTGTCCAAGACTCACCGAATTCCAATATTCCAGAGCTGTGTTGGGTGACAGCGCTGGTTCCGCAGACCTGGTTTCGTGCGCGAGCGCTGGAAAGCAGCGGCACACAGCCCCTGGCCGCACGCACGACTTATGTATGGAGCGAGCGTATTTGCAGCCGGGAAACAATCGTTATTGTACAGTGATTCCTGCTGGGCGGATTGGAAATTGCAGCGCGCTTGAACCCAGAGAACGCCCCCGGGTTTGGCAATGACAGGTAACTTAATGGTTAAACGCAAATAAAAAAACAAGCCAAACAACTTGTAATTCGTCACCAGATGGAAATTAATTCAATGTTTTGAATAACAATGTTGACAATCATTTTATTAGGCCTATGCATGATTAAAATGTCAGGTGAACAAGTTGAACTATGCGGTTGTTCCCTGCACTTGGAACGGTACTTTTCTCTAGGGGTTTCGACATACTTGTTCCTGGTTATGGTTATACACTTTGTTGTACGTCGCTCTGGATAAGACCGTCTGCCAAATGCCTGTAATGTAATGTAACATGGTGACCTGTGACTTAAATACTTTAGTGTGTAACTAGCCTACGTACAAATTACAACATGATGTCCGCTCTAGTTTTGACGGCTTAAGACGTCGATTTTTCACAGAGGGTCCAACAGCAGGCCCCTGGAGTTCCTTGAAGATACTGTAAGGGGGTCCATGGCCAGATTTGATATGCAATGAATAGATATATAGTTGTTGGATTTTTTTTTTTTATAGAACCATTTTTAAGTTATAATGGGGTCCCCTGAATGCCGTTGGCTCTGGATGAGACTCCCCAGATCAGAAGGTTGAAAGCCCTCACTTAAGATGGTAAACAGCTTCAGTGCCCTCTACTGTTCTGGAATAGCATTACAGTGGTTTATGGGAAGAATGGGTGTTGTTCATCAGTATGGAAAACTAACTTTTTTTTTGAAGAACTAAAAGGGCTTTTTGTGTACAGAGACACATCAATGTGCATTTGTCCTGTCACACGCATTATTTAAAAAAACAGGGCCAAGATTTTCCACACAGAAAAGAGAGGGATGAGCCCCTCATTTGTCCAAACAACAGGAATGTACAGAAAAAGCAGAGCAGAGATTTAAAATGCATTAGCAGGCTCTAACCTCTGACCCTCAGGTCAAACCCCCCATTTGGTAAAAAGATGGACAGTTAACTGCATGACAAGACTGCAGAAAAAAAACAGATCGGTTGCTCCTGACGTCTTTCATCCGGTGTGGGAAGAAAAATGGCTGCTGCATTATCCCAGGAGTTTAGATGAGTGCTGCGTCTGTCTCACCCCTTGGACATAGTTGGGTCCGACCTGTGTGAGCAGAAATAGCCCCTATTAAAAGAAACAGTACAAAAACTCTGGCAATCAGTAGATTCAGTTACTCATTCATACAAGTTTATGCAAGCATGAACTGAAAAACCTAATTTTGACTTTGTGTTTAACGCCATCATTTCGTTTCCGGTGGTTTGTTTTCGCTCAGACTTTCACTTTCTGTTGCTCAGAAACTTTTTCGCTCTTCATAGTTCGTTGACATTTACCTGTATTACTGTAGTTAATTATGTGAAGTGCTATTTCACTGAAATTGTATCGGTGCGTAAAGGTTTAGGTTTTGATTTGTGGTTAGAGTTAGAGTTAGAGTTGGGGTAAGGTTAAGGGTTTGACTTAGACAGGAGTAGTAAAGTTGTGGCTGGAATTTAAAAGCAACCAGATATAATGGTTTTCAACAGAGGCAATCCGTTGGCATGCGGCAGAGACGACCAGAACAGGGTTGGTCCGGTGCAAGTGTAAACACCTTCGCCATAATACCCCTGGGCTTTCTCCATGAGCAACCATGGCATGTCCTAACAGAGCGTGTCAGAGCGGGACGGGGCAGCTGCTAAACTAAGGTGCCCTGCTGGCACCTACAGACAGACAGGCCCGGGGGGCTTGGAAACTGCCAAATGCCAGAAAACGAAGCAGCCCTGCACTCCACCTACAGAGGAAGCACAGGCAGCTCACGCCAACCTGCCAAAGCCAGAGGGTGAGCTAGCACTGAGGCCGACTCAGTCCGCCATTTTGAGAGGCAAATCAGAAAACTCCGATGACTCATATTTATGGATCATGCTCAAAGCCAGGATAAACTATAATAGACAACATGCCTTCAAACTAGTCCCTGTAAGATACAGGCAAAGTCTGCCTTTCTGTTTTTATGTCCATTTTTTTAACCAAATGAGCATTTAGCAGACACTCTTATCCAGAGTGACTTACACAACTTTTTGTGACTTTCAGGTTACAAGACCAGTTCCTTACTCAATATACTACACTGCCACCCATGAGACAATGAAATAAAAAAAATCTGGTTTTCAAAGGCCCTCTTTATATTGCATACCTAATAGGAGACAATTGCTATTATTATTATTATTATTATTATCATTATTGTTATTATTATTATTATTATTATTATTATTAACATTCAAAGGTAAATTATACAGTTATTTAAGACAGCATCTCCAGTCCCACCAGCAACTCCCCACAACAAGGACATCAAACCAACAAAACCGCAAACAAACAAGAACAGGCTTCAGCGCTGCTCACCTCTAAAGAATAATATTCCCTCCAAACCAGATCTGGAAAAATGCCAAAACCATGCAATCTGCATAACCGCATCTGAAGGGGGGGGGCTTTCTGCGGGACGTCTGTGGAGCTGGAGGTGGGGGATCGGGGGGGGGGAAATGGGCCTCTGTGAGGGTCGCTCCCCATCTGCAGCACTCGTTGAGCTGTGTGTGGACAAAAAAGCCTACCGTGTGCGGCGAGACAAAGATCCACAACGAGGGCCACCTGTCTGGGACAAAGAGACCAACGAACGTGCCGGAAATCACAGCGACAGGACCCATTCACAAACGTGAGTTGCGTTTTTCTTGTTTTTGAAAAATGGAGGGGGAAAAAAATGGATAAAAATTTGACTGCGGGTTTCTGAAATCTAAGAATGGTTTTCGTTTTTTCAGTGTTCCACCGTTCTCTTTGCTCACATAACCAGCTGCTAGACCAGGTGAAGAGGTGGGTACAGATGAGGCTTCTCTCTGCGGTGAGATGGGTAATCGGGACTCGTTTTTGTCCTTCTGTATGAAATGCATCATTTAAAATGGCCAAGCTCTGGTTTCCCATCCATTTCCACGTTTGAGCTAGGTTTTAATCAGCAGTTATCCACATCTGGCCACATCTGCTCAAATGAACACACCTGTACACACACACACACACACACACACACACACACACAGGCACATCCATGGACACCTGCCATTCTTATTATCATTTAGAGCCATAGTAGTATCTATGCCTTGGTTTTAGGAAATCATCTTCAGTACTATCCACCATAACCACACACACAGCATTAGATTAATGCTCCAAAAGGTACTGAACAAGTCTTACCCAAGAGTCAGAAAATATAGTTGGTTATATACATGCTATGATGCTCCAAAACCTATTGAAGGAAAAGGAAATGTGCGATTGAGCAAAATTAGGGCAGAAAAAAACCACCATTTCATAGCTCGTCGATGACGACTGTGGCAAGATGAGTGCCACCCCTCCTACCTTCCAACACACACTCACGGGAGACAGGAAGTTTATTTAAGCACTTACGTGCTCTTTTATTACAGCCGACCGGCTCTTTGACAAAATAAACAAACACGGGATTTTCCGTTATTTCCTCTTAACAAACATATATTTGCTCTTTCTCCGTCATCAGCTCTCTCGAAGACTCCCGGTGTCGGCTTTTTAAAAACCCCAGGCTCACTGCTGAAAACAGAGGCAATCAGCGCAATCAAACAATTAACAATTATCGGCGCTGATTACCTCCGTCTGACAGTTGTGACGAAGGATCCGAGAGCCGCTCCTGTCACTCTCTCTGCAGCCGACGCCCAAACCACGCCCACCCTACCACAATGACCCTTGCCAAACAGTATGAAGATACAGATGGGTGACAAATTAAATAAAAAACATAAAGCGTCTTAGTAAGGTGTTGGCCCACCACAAGCCACCAGAACAGCTTCAATGCACCTTGGCATAGATTCTACAAGTCTCTGGAACTCTACTGGAGGGATGGAACACCATTCTTGAAAAAAATATTCCCTTATTTGGTGTTTTGATGATGGCGGTGGAGAGCGCTGTAACACGTCGTTCCAAAATCTCCTATAGGTGTTCAACTGGGTTGAAATCTGGTGACTGCAAAGGCCATAGCATAAGATTCACATCATTTTCATACTCACCAAACCATTTAGTGACCCCTTGTGCCCTGTGGATTGGGGGCATTGTCATCCTAGAAGAGACCACTCCCATCAGGATAGAAATGTTTCATCATAGGATAAAGGTGACCACTCAGAATAACTTTGAATTGATTTACAGTGACCCTTCCCTCTAAGGATACAAGTGGACACAAATCATGCCAGAAAAATGCCCCCCCACAGCATAACAGAGCCACTGGACCCCCTCGCTATAGGGGTCAAGCATTCAGGCCTGTATCATTCTCTTGTTGAGAATATGGTGAAGGATGACTCATGTAACCATATCAAACGTGCAACAGTGCTTTGGAAAAGATGCACTGCAACCCAACTATAATATCCCTCTATCTGTAGTTGTCGATGGACCGTTCTTGTCGAAGGTCTGATCACATTCTGCATTGACGTTCTCAGTCACTTGAGGAAAAGTTGCACTTCTGTTCTTCCTTTCATATCGCACTAATGCACAAGCATCAGTCTTCGAATGTACGCTTTCGACTACAATTTCCGACCCTTTTCTGATGTCTTTCCCATACATTTAAATGCAGATGGTGCTTTAGAAGATATACTTAGTCACTGTTCCTATTGAAACACTAGCCAGTTGAGCAGTCTTTGTGACCGAAGCTCCTGCCATCTGAGCCCAAATAACAAACCCTCTTTCAAAGTCACTTAGATCTTTTCCTCTTGCCATCTTGATCCAAAATCAAGGTCAACTGTGCCTGCTCAGCATTTTTATAGATGCCACAGAGCATGGTAGGATGCCAATGGTTTAATTGAAGCATGCAGTCCACCTGTATGGAAGCATCTGCATTTGTTATGTTTCTCCAATTTATTCATATTTTTCAATTCAAGTCGAGAATCTGACTACCTTCAAGCGCAGACTAAAGACTCATCTCTTCAGGCTGCACCTCTCCACACCCCTCCGTAGCCTCTAGTTTAGCTCAATGTACCTAGTTAGGCTAATGTGATCACGTTAGTTTTTATTTGGCAGGATTGTTTTTGTCTGATTCTGATTAGGCAAATGTGATTTCAGTGCTAGTTTGTACTTGGCAGGATTGTTTGTTTGTTTGCTGAACAGGTTACCCTACAGGGTTGGAGTCCTGATCTATGTGGTCACTTCTGGCACTACGATCTTTACTTCACTCTAGTGTTTTTTCTGCACCTTGAACTGATGCACTTGTACGTCGGTCTGGATAAGAGCGTCTGCTAAATGCCTGTAATGTAATATCAATTAATTTATTAATTTGTCACCCGTCTGTATCTCGACTGCAGACAGGTATCTTCATATACCTTCGTAGTAAACTCAGCTTGCTGGAAATACCTGATGAAATAAACTCTCCCAGTGCATTTTTGGCAGAGATGAAAGAAATGCTTGTCTTGTGAACAAACTGGATTGCATTTTCAAAGTTTTACGTTAAACCTAACGTCACAGGGCCTCCAGTGGCGTAGCCCATAGAGTGCTTTCCACGTGCTCATTGCGAGCCGTGACGTTGGCAGTTCGAGTCCAACCGCCAACATCTGTCGCATGTCACTCCCTCTCCCTCCTCCTAGTTCTTCCTGTCTCTCTACACTATCCTGTCTAATAAAGCTGAAAAAAGCACAAAACAAATATTTTTTTTAAAACCTAACGTCTCACACCGGGTGACACCCCCAGAAGGGACAGAACAGTAGGACACAGGGAGATGTGGTGAGTCCGGTTTCTTATTGTGTCCAGAGAGAAATACAGTAAGCACAATAACAAAAGAAAAAGCATTTCCTTTTCTGCCTCACGGGACCCGGGAAAAACAATGAACCAAAACAATAAATAAAATAGTGTGACCAAAAAACCGCTGTGCTGTCTTGTACTTTGTTTCCCCAACTGGAATCACACCCACAAACACACATTCACACACACAAACACACATTCACACCCACAAACACACATTCACACACACAAACTAGCTCAGTTCATGAGGCATCGTGATGAATTCCATAATAAAGGTTTATGTGAATACAAAGCATAGCCTGACAAGACAGCATTCTGTCAAAACAGGGTGGTCACATTTCAATGTCTTTTGACTTAAATATGAATACACACCCACGAGAGAAATGGAAAAACGGCACTGTAAAAAAAAAAACAGTAAAGTTAACTGTTAAAAAAATGTAACATTTTATACATTGCTGTCTGTAAGACACTGAGATAATTGGGGTCAGGATTACTTAAGCATTAAGTGCATGGTCAATTGCAAAAGACTTAACAGGATTCCTTCCCAATCTGAGATTTATAGCAGGTACCCTAATGCAGCAATAGTGGTTTAAACACTAAGTTCTTTGCAATGAACCCGATTGCAAAGACCACGAAACTGCATTTGAATTAGGTCTATTGGTTTAAAACTGAGGTTTAAAATCTACCAAGTTTATTGCACTGGAAAAGAAATTTAGGACCTAAAGAGATTGAACTTATTAAAGTTACAGCATTATAAACTTGAGTCAATTTATTCTACTTTGTTTAAATATATATATATATATATATATATATTCCAATTTAATTTTTTATTTATTTATCAAAAAGCCATTTCCATATTAGAATGGTCCTCACAGTAACATTGAGCTTTCAGCAGTAGATTTAAGCTGTTAGTTCACGAGGGAAATCAGTGTTATCAAGCCATTTAGCAGATGGTCTTATGTGTAACTTGCAGAACTTTTTCAGTCATTTAAATGTACTTTAAAACATGTTTTTCTAAGCTTAAATTTCCCACTATAAAAGTTCACCCGAACCGTCTGGGCGTGGTAATGAGAACTGTCAGTTAGCTATGATTGACAGACCGTGCCCCGTTACCATAGCTACCCCATGATACGCGCTCTTTTTGGGAGACTGAATTTTCACAAGCTAGCTAGCTTAGTAGTATATCAAGTATCGATAGATAGCTAAGGTAAGGACGTTGACTTGTATCCAATTATAATTTTGCTATCTAGCTAGCCAAGTTAAGATAAAAGCAAACTAGCTTGCTAACGTTATCGATAACATTGCCTTATGAAAGCAAACTACCTAGCTAGCTAAAGTTAGCTAGCTAGCTAAATGAATATAACCAGAAATAATCTAATAGTCCTTAAAAGGCACTCTAATTTAAGTGAACCTAACGTTAGTCAAATATTTGCATTGTCTTGTCTGTAAGCCAGGGGCGCAAACAATGGGTCCCGAGTTATCCATGGGTTGACGGGGCGTGGAAAGGGGAGTGGTTACTGTATTCGTGACGCACCAAGTTGACAACTTTCTCAACCGGTTGAAAATAGGACGATAAATTTAAAACGCATATTTCTCCAAAAATACAGAACGGACATATTTAATACTTTACTCATTGTGTTTCTTCAATGCCTCTTGTGCAAATAGCACATAAAACCGAGAAAGTGTGAAAATCACCATGGTACTCCTTTAACTATAACACCAGGCCAACCAGCAGAGGGTGGGATTCCCCTCTGTAGCAAAGTTCCTCTCGAGATTTCTTCCCAAAGGGGACGTTTTCCTTTTTTGTAAATTAATTGCACTCATTTTGGGCGGTTCAGTTTCCACTGTAAAGAATCATTGGGACTGTGTCCCTGTAAAAAAGCACAAAGCAAATAAAACTGAATTTTACTTATTTTAAAAACAGAAATAATTTATGCAGCTGTATATTTTACTAAAGCAATGTTGACCATATTCCCTACTCGAGGGCATGACAGTGGCCCTTCTGAATCAAACCGTCGAGTTTGCAGTTCCCAAACCACACTACCACCCCAATACATAAACTAAAAAAAATATCCTAACCAAAATAAACGAGGAAATGCAGTTACGTGCAGTTCTGACCTCTCACGTTCAGTATAAAAGGAATATACTCCGGAAAATGTTACACATAAAACTGTGCTGCCTTGCGTCTCCGTATCAGACTGACTTACCTCATCTAGGTAAAACTGACTGCAATTGCAAAACGCTCAAATTAAGCACACTTACGGTCGTACACGTTATTTATTTCTAAATCATCTAAAATCATTCCGTGTCCAACGCATAATTAACCACGGACACAGCTTAAGTTGTACGAGAGATACCGTTGCGTGCACAGGCAGATTTCTTTGCCATTTGTTTATTTAAAAAGGAAAGTAGTGGTTTTGAAGAACAAAAGTGAACATTTCGCAGCGGGGACGAAGCGGGCCCTGGTTTCGCGCATTAGCAAATAACACTCATTTGTGGCCCGTTTGGAACGAAGGAGACACAATCATCAAAACGGAAAGGCTCGTTTCATGCAGTCCGTGATGGCCGTTTTAATGCTGATTGAAGCACTCACACATTCCGTTATTTCGTTTTCAAAAAAACAACGTAACCGGTGTATGCCTGCGTTATTAGGCAACGGTCTTCCTGTGGACGGACTCGTTCCAAAACTACCCCTTCACTAATTGTTCCATTTGATTCAGACATTTAGCAAGGAAATTAGAACATTCCACCAGACGGCAATGAATTAAACTTGTATTCGCGTTTGCTTACAACCGTCAAAGTAAAATGCTTTGCTGTCGTCGTAATATTAGCCAAAACCACCACATGTATAAAGAATTTAACTATCCAACTTAGTCTACCTAAGCTAACCGGTAAGTATGGCAATATTTAAAACACCAGTCATGTACAATAGGATGCTAACGTCAACAAGATAAATTTCACGAAAAATAAAAAATTTGCCAGGAAGTCGCAGTTTTGGGAAATAGCTTAAGTTAGCAAAGATTTGGGTTTGCAAATGTAAGTAAAATTCTATTATATTTGCAAGCTAACAATTCGTCTAGTGCGGAGGGATATTATTCAGAAAACATTTATTTAGATAAGTTAATTGTAAATAGAAACGGCTATTCAAGCGGGAAAGCCCCACGAGTTAATTCTGCAGAAACGTTTTTTTTTCTCCAGCTTTCAAGAATGCAGTCTAGGTAATGACGCTAAAAATTCGCAGATTGATAGTGTCAGGAACCGTACGAATGACCCATGATAATGCTTAAATCGGTACCTATGCCCACACATCGCGCCTAAAGTGTCTGGTTGGCTAGCTGATTTTGCAAGAAAATTCAAAAATGTCCTTTATAAATTGCTACTTAATGGTAGTAACTAGTCTTATCTACCTAAATAAATGAATTGCTTCAGGTCAGATGTTGACCTTTTCTGACTTTAATACACGTTATGTCCATTACAGCGATACATTTGAGCGCATAACCTGATGTTACTAGCTAATCAAAACACACAGGACGATTCAAGGATTCTTCGTGATAGCAAAAAGAAACTGACTAACGCGTTGCCATTTTTGAATGCCCCCTGCTGGACCAGGGAAACACGACATGAAAGTGGGAGTTGAACAATATAATCCTTATTTCTGTTTCAGTTGTACATGAAACCAGAAGCAATAGAAAATATGCTTACATTTGTTTTTAGATAATATGTTTATTTCTTCTGGTTTTATTTTAAATGCAGTTAATTTCCTTATACCGCGATATGGAATATTAGCAAACCTCCCCCAAACTAAGCTTAAAATGGTTTGCCCCAAGGAGTACAGGAAGTTGTAGCAGCTGCCATGTTTAGCTGCTTTGTTGTAGATTTCTTGTAGGTTTCCTGCAGATTTTAAGTGTTGCAATGGAACCGAGCTGGAGTACGTTTTTATTTCAGGTAAGTGCGCTCTTTTACGTAATTTGTTTGCTTTAAAGGGATCGTTGCTTATAGACCGACTGAACTGTAGGCAGTGTTTGTTTTAAACGTATAATTTTAGCTAAAGCTATCCAAGCAAAACAATGGTAGCTAACTAGCTGCTACATCAATCCCAGACTTCCAGCTGTGAGGTATAGGCATGACGCTTAGAAAAAAAATCTGCTCTCTTCTCTCTTTTTTGCAGTTAAGAGTAAGGTCCTAGTTGCATTGAGTGTGTGAATTAAGTTAAATATTTGGCAGATCCAGTGCTTTATTTGATATGTTGAACAAATACTTTTCCCAGCTTATCACGTCTAGCTAGCTTGTGAACAAGATCATTCGTGGCATTCGTAGTAGTAGCAGCACCAACGACACCGCTAGCTGGCCGGCCAGCTATCTTGTGTCTTTATCGTGTTAGCTAGCTAATCGTTTTCTTTGACATGGGTCTGAATGAACTCCCCACTATAAAACAGCAACTAGCTGCCGATGCATCCCCCTTAAAACTAGCGCTAGGATGGGAGGAAGGAAAATGGATCCACACTTCCGATTCTTTTCAACTTTTCCCCCCGTATTCCTATGTAACCGCGGTTTGGAGAAGGAATTCAAACTATGCACCAAAAGCTGCAGCGAACGATCGTTAGCTGGCTAATTTTGGTTGCGATGTTTTGCCACCTTGATCATTAGTTGTGCTTCAAGTGCGGCCTTTCTATTTGAGCGATGAGCATCATTAGTTAGCTAACTTGTATATGTGCAAAGTGAGTAGGCGTTGTATTGCCCATTTTTGTTTGTGTTAATTAGCTGACTGGCTAATGGCGTATGTATAGCTAGTTAGCATTCTGTATAATTAATAGCTCGGTAATTTGTGGCCACTTGCTGACTTGGTTCAGATGGGACGGTCCTGATAAATCTGCCATTCAGTAGCTAGCTAGATGGGGGGGTCATTTTCATTGAGCTAACGGTAGCTGAGATTTAGTTTTTTCTCAAGTACTGCGTGGACTAGGGATGCCAAACGTGCCACATAGCTACTTAGCAAGCTCATTCGTTATATATTTATTACCGCTAGACTTTTTCATATCACATTTCAAGCACTGGATTATGAACAAATGGACCCCTCTCGAAAAAAGTTTTAATGGTTTAAATACTCTCTTCGGTTGTTAATGAGAGACTAGGAGGTAGCAGGAGAATTCTTCTAAAGTCGCGAACTTTGAGACTAACTTCAGCTTCCATCACTAGTATTGCTCATCATGGAAGTACTGCATCCCGTCTGGATTTGTGACGGTTATCTGCAAACATTTGCTTAAATTTGTTTTCTTGACGTCTGTAGCTAGCTAGTCATGTGGAATTTGAGAGAAGGGAGGATTGATCTATGATGCCCAGTAACATGGCTATGTTTTCTTACTCTAGCACTTGGTTTGGAGTGGACATTCTCTTGACGCCCAGACCGAAGTATGTTCGCCGAACACACAGTGAACATGTATTGGCTAGTTTAGCAAGTTCTGTATATTTCGATGCAGTGGGCTATGTCGCCAGTTACTACAATCTGATAACAAAGTCGCCTTTCAAAACGCTACTTGCTACTTGCAGTTAATGCGCACATTAAATATGGTTGGTAATTTCTGTAATTAGTGGCTGCTTGTTGGTTGTGTCGTCTACTCCTTGCGCAGTCAAATAACTAGTCTTATTATATCCCTGACCTAGTTTAAGTTTAACAAATGTGCATTTGAAAGACACGCGAGGCGCACGTATCATCAAATGTACATGTACATGCACATCACAGGTCTGTAACTAAGCAAATGCCTGAAATGCTGTCGCAGGGCAATAGGGTTGGTATGAGATTTTGAAATCCCAGATAGGTCAATGGCGTTTTAAACTTAGGCGGATTCCAGTCCAGCCGTGGTTCACATGACAGCTTGCGACACCAAACATTTATTTCCCTTGGACCTTGTAACTGCAACAAGTAGGCTATACTGCAGAAGTCGTTTTGCATCGAGTCTGTAATCAAATCCACGTTCTCCTGTGTCCACACTTTGCACGTGCACTCATAATTTATGTATGTAGTTTGTGTTTACCTATTTAACCATAGGTAACAACCAACCAATCAAATTGATTTAAATTGTTTGTTAAATTAAAAATAATATATAATACCATGTACAGCATATTAACATCAGGCTAACGCAATAAAGTCACAAAACTTATTTCGGTTAGTCTTCAGGGAGAGTTGGTGAAATTCCACAACTCTCACCACTATCCTCCATTAAATGCAGAATTTACATCTCAAATTCCAGCCAGAAAAGGTCAGTATATAAAAAATTAGCTTTTTAAAAATTGGTCGCAAAAGATCTTATCAAACTGCGCAGTGGCAGTTACAGCAAATACTCCAGATGTCATGGGTATACATTTTATTCTTCTTCATATAGGGTACTGGTAAAACAGATGCATGTGTTTACATATTTAGCATAAATGTTTATCATGGAGAGCTGAACGTGTCTGGGATATTGGCATTTTGATCTGTCCAGAATGTGTTTGGCTGCCATTTTTTAACCTCTAGGGGGAATTCTGTTACCAGTCATGTGTATCTTAAAAATAACCTCCCCTGTACAACACTTGATGCGTTTTTAGAAGGTGATCTCAATATGCGGGCTGGGATGGGGGGGGGGGGGGGGGGGGGGGGGGGGCATTGGTAAGCAAGCAGATTTTTGATGGGATACTGCTGCCTGCAATCTCGGGCAGTTTATTTTATACAGTTCCTGTTACTGTGGGGGAATTATAGTTTTGCCCACATCATCGTGTTTAGGACCAGTTGCGTCCGTTGCCCCCTTTTTGAGATAATAACTCTGTTAGCGGTGTGTGGCGGAGGCCGTTCCCACCTCACTGGAGCGGCGCAGCTGTTGCCGTGTAACAGCCGAGAGCGCCAAGAGAGGCCGCAGTGGATGTTTCATAACCAGTTAGGCGGAAATATCGGGAAAGCGATGTGTGAGACGAGGGCATTCGCTTTTTTTCTCCACCTTTTTATTTGTTTCGATGGACGTGATGAACTTTAGAGATACCGTAGACGAACCACAGTTGTTATTGTTCCGGGGGTATTGGAGGTAACCAGTAGTTAGAAAAATGTGGCCAATGCAGTTGGACTTTTTTATAATGTTTCTTCCCTGAATCGATTATTCGCGCGAAAAGCTATTCACGCTGTATTTCAGTTGTTTAGCCAAATCGTAATTTCCATGAATATGCTATAGAAGTGTAGCCTACGTGAGCCATCCTGACACGCGGGTTTCTTCCATTACTTTCGTTTATTCCACTCATTTTTTAATTTATTTTAGGGATTAGGCTATAGGCTACATTACTTTAAGAACCATTCACGATGATACAACATTTCAAAGGTTTGTTGGGAAAACAATTAAAATATACACGCGCTTGCTGGAAGTAAAAATATATATATACTTTTTTAAAACTGCCACCAAAGCGCCTCATTGATAAACGATGTTCTCTACTGCACCCTAATCAAGTTGGACTGACGCAAAATCCGACCTGTGTGAAACTCTTGAGAAGAAAAAAAATTCCTTTGATTCCCTTTCATACAAGCGGTTCAGTGCAGTGGGTATTGTCCGAGTTGTGTGAGAGTGCGAGCACGTGTAATCCCTTTATTCCTTGGCTCAGGCCAAGCAAAGCAGTGGCGCTCTCGATACCCATTCAGTCGGAAACGGCAGCGGTTACGCGCCGGCGTGACTCAGACGAGTCTCAGCGGGATCAGACCTCTCTTCCCGGCTTTCTTAGTCATTGATTTTTCCCCTGGGGCCTGGGGATGTCAGTTGGTTGGTTGATTTGCATCGGCTTGGCGAAATAATGACAGAAACCCGCCGCGATCGTCATGGCCAACCAGTAGCTCAGTCAAGTTCATTTCCTGTGCCCTGGTATATGCGGTCTATGGCCCTGACTAGCTTCTGAGGAATGTACTTCCTGAGCGCCGTTCCTGTGGTCTGAGAATATGACTATTATGCATTTATTCGAGGATGCAATGTTATAAAACCTGCATCGAATATTATGGCTGCGTGCTCAAGCCTTGGCGTTAAATTGAGTGCTGTACCCCTTTCAGATCATAGACCAATAATAATAATTAATAATAATAATAATAATAATAATAATAAATTATAAAGCACCTTTCATGCAAAAATTACACACATTGATCAAAGAACAATGCATGATATATACATGCAGGCATACTTGTTTAAAAAAATGGGGGGGAAATAAAATAAGTTACAATAAAATGTAAATATACAGTCAGTACACAAAGCTGAATAAAATAGTCAAATAAAAGCCCAAGGAAAAAAGTAGCCTATGTTTTGGCTGCTTTTTAGAATTAGGGTCTGTTCGGGTTTGTTGTGGGAGAGTGTTCCATAGTTTAGGAAAGTGGTAGCACACCCACCCCTGTTTTAATGCTTTTTTTCTGCAGCTAAACTGATTAAGCCAGCGGTGGGCTGGTGCATGCAATGAAATACAGTCTCGGATGTAGGAGGGTGTTAGCCCGTTTAGTGCTTTACAAACAAACAGTGTGACTAAAATCAATCCTGAAAGAAACGTAGCCAACGAAGAGCAGCAAGGACAAGTGTAATAAGTTCTCTCTTCTTGGCGTCTCATTAAAATTCTTGCAGCAGTGTTCTGAATAACTTGGACGTTTTCAGTTGACCCCTTTGGCAGGCCAGTAAGAAGTGCATTACGGTGATCCAACCGGCTTGAAATAAAAAGCAGTCTATCAATATTTCGGCATCTTGCCGAGATAAATACGGCCTCATTTTGGCTGCGTTTCTAACGTGGAAAAAAATGCAGTCTTGGTTACCGTGCGGTTCGTGACTGAGGTCGGCATCTAAAATCACCCGTAGGTTTCCAACATCCGATTTTGTCTGTTTGGTAGGTTGCCCAATCTTGTGCACAGCTCGCCTCTCTTTGACTTGAGACCAGCTAGGAGTACCCCCATGTCTTCCTGTTTGAGTTTTAAAATGTTTTTACCCCTCTACGCATTAATGCTGGGTTGGACGAGCTGCTGGCGCACTCGAAGGGCATCTCGATGGCTTGGCCCAGCAGAACCTTGTAGCCTAGCTCCGTTACCAGCGTAACAATGGAAGTTCACATCGTCGTGACGCCTGATGTCACCAAGAGGACGCACACGCAAAGAAAATGGGAAGGGATCCGTGAATATTCCCCTGAGCTCTACCGTGGTTAACCCTCCTGTTCTGTTCATTTTTTAGGTACAGCAAAAATGTTCCCGGGTCAATCCCCATACAGGGGGGGTTTGCAAATACATGAAATGAACCATTTTCATTTAAAATGTTGATTACACTAATTAAGGCCAGTAGAAGAAGTTTCATACTGAAAAAATAATTTTAAGTATTTTTCCTAGATTTTCAAACTTTAAAAAGGGTCAATTTGACCCGCAACATAACAGGAGGGTTAAACACAGCCGTCTGTGAAACACGGACTCCGAGTTACACGAAATAGTGTCTTTCTGCAACATTTGGAAGTGCGTTAATCTTTGATATTGACGATGTTAAAAGTAGATTAGCAAAGCTATGAAAATGTTTAGGCGTAGGAAAACGATGCTGACGCGAAACGTAAAGCAGAGTAATGGGCCAGATTTATCACTTTGTGCAGCATCCTGTACCCAATCTCTAGTGAACATTTCACTGCTGTACCTGTCCCAGAGTGAGAGAGCTTTTCAGATAATCAATATTGCATATTTAAAGAGAGTGGTTTTTATTTACAATTTACACTAAGTAAATAATTTATATTAAAGTAATTAGTGGTGCTGCCTCAAGTCTCGTTCAGAAGCCGTTGCTTTGATACTGGTGTTCAGCCTCTGCCCCACCCCCCCCCCCCCCCCCTTAAACGCATTACGTTTTGGTGGCATTTCTTCTGGAATGACCTCAGCCTTCATTCTAGATTTGTGTCAAAATCATGTGATTGGTGTGAAGGCACAGCGGGAGGCGTCGGCTGGCCCCGTTGATTGTCTCTGGGGCCTGTCAATCATGCACGCACATGGCCCTGCCTCGCGCTCTAAACGCCTACGAGTTCCTCCGCTGCGCGCACTCAACGTTTGCGCTTCCACTTCCCACCTGTCGAAGCTGAAACATTCCCATGCGATGAGAGTTAAGGGACTCGACCAGGTGTAATGCTGCAGCAGTGGATGTTTGTAGTTAAGAGAATGAGTGGATGGGCAGGAGCGTATGAGCTGAGCATCTTGGTTGCTTTATAGCATCTGTGATGTAGCCTGTGTCCATCTGCGCGGGAACCTGCCACAGACTGCTAATCCTATTCCCTAGGGAACGGGCCTTTTTGGGCTACTGTGTGTGTGCGTGCATGCGTGCGTCTGTGTGTGCGTGTGTGAGTGTGTGTGCTTCCCCTGGGCTAGAGAGCGTGTGCGTGACCTGTTAGTGTGGAATCCAAAGTAACGCTAGCTGAAGGGGCACAGGCCAAATCAGCATGGAGCTCACAAAGACCCCCCACAGGGCTCTTGGGTACTGTGTGTTGCTGGTGGACTAGCTGTGTCCTCTGTCCAGCCTCCCCCCCCCCCCCAGGAGAATGGTGTGGATGAAAATCAGTGAACGTGTCACGCGAACATCCCCACGCTTTGTCTTTGGGTGCTAGTGACTGAACCCCCCAAAAAACAGAGGGTCAAGGGATTAACCCCCTGACCGCCATGACTGAGCTACCGCTAGGGTTGCCTTAATCATAAAAAAATTCCCTTCTGAATTTTTAAATAAGTGATTTATAAACTCCAAACAATATAAGATGAGTGTCCAAGCGGCCCTGTACGCCACCCCCCCCCCCCCCCACGTCAACCACACTCAGTACTGTTGCATTTCAAGCACAGTCCAAGTTTATAGCAGAGAGATTACAGCGTTTACTGCTGTTGTTTTTTGGTTTCTTGACTTGGTTTCGGTTGGTTGTAATCCAATGTTAAGGCGCTGTACAGGTGAATTCAGAACTCACTGTGAAGTGATGGGGGTTGCCTGAAACTTGGTGTCTTGCTGTTTGGACATTTGATTGGTTGACGTGAGGTAGCCGTTCTGACAAGCTGGCTGTTAAAATAATTTACTTAATTGGAGGTGGGAATAATCCATGTAGTTGAACATACTTTTTTTTCCCCCTCCAGTGTAATTCTCCTAAGCTTTATCAGTCTTGCTAATGCCATTAGCACAGCCTGTGGCTGTATTTGTGGTTAATTGAGCTAACCAGGGGAGATGCCATTTTGTGATGAAGCAAGTTAACCGATTTAAACTACCTTAACTGCTGACTTGCATCACTGCCAACGTGATAATCTTGAGCTGCTCCTTTTCCTTGAGCTGCTTCGATTCCCTTTTCTGCCTATAGCCAAACTGTGTTCAGTCACAGACCTGGTTGTGTCAATTTATTATAAATATGATAACACCAGAAACATGACTGCCGTTAATATTGTAGTCCCAATATGCATGCAACCACTCTGGACTGTTGTTTATTGAGTAGCTTATAACTTGTATAACTCTTTTTAGAATCTTGTTTCGTAACTGAGCAAACTCTGATACATGGATGGACTGCAGTAGTGCATCAGTGGATTTGAGTTTTACTGGATTTGTTGCCTTTATTATGGCCCTGCTGTGAAATCACATGGTATCTTGTTTATAAATGAAGAACAAGGCATTATTTAAATAAATGTGGGCATTCAGTCCACCTGAATTGGATCTCATGCACCAAGCTAATATAACAGCTCACTAGCTTGCTCTCGTCAACACACTTCAGTTTGCATGAAATACAGGATGGAAGTTCTGGTATTTCCCTGATATTCTGGCTAAAGAGACCATTGTCAGTTTATGTAGTGTGTCTAATGGGCACGTATGTAGTGCTCAAATGAATAGTGACTACAGATCACACATGACCTCAGTGGAAGTTCTTACCATAGAAAGTTTAGATGTAATCATATTTAAAATGCCCAGGTTGCACAAACCTCTTTTCGGATGTGACTGATCCGACATTAGCAGTTCCAGTCAGCGCATCATCATTGTGAGACTGGTCTTATAAACGGAAAAGTAATGCATTTAAATGCAATTCATATTGCTGTATCAACTTCTCACCCTTTTTCAAAAAAGTAAAAAACTTTGGGTGGCCAGCCAGTATTCACCAGCATTCACTGCTGTGCACGGGTGCTCACGGTTTAGTCCAGTTCGCTGTTTTGGTGTCACGGTTTCAGTTTGGCTTGGTTCTGTATGTTTTTGGTAAAGCGGGGGGGCGGGGAGGGGGAGTACAATTGGCATTCAAATTTTCATTTATTTGATAGCAAATGTTATTAGAATGGTTATAATGTAATAAAAATCAATATCAAAAGCTTGAAAACAAAAAATGTACTTTTAAAAGGAAAATAATCCCCACATTTATAGCCTAAAGCCATCAACGTGAAATGCAGCATAAACTCAACCTGCATTAGACTATGTAAACAAGACAAGAAAGAGTACATTCATTTGAATCTCAAACTAAACATAATCGATTCTTAAACAAATCATGGTTTTTCCATTTGAAATTTGAATGCAGTATTTAACTGAAGCGAAATTGATACACCCTGGTTGGAACTGTTCTCTCAAAAGGCGCCACTTTGCTGAAAAGTACTACTTGTGCTTCTCACGTACACATCAGGGTGATGTTGACACAAACGGTCCATAACGTTCAATGTGCCGCCATTAGCATACAGCACACATTTATGAAACGACGCTTGCACACAAACGTCGTTTCATCCACCGCCATTTTCCCACGACTGTCCTCGTTAACCCTGAGTCCACAGAGCTCCCGAGCGACGATGGCAGAAGATCCTCCGCCTGGTTTTTCCTCCCCCCCCCCCCCCCCCCCGCCTGCAATTTACCAAAACTGACTGAATGCCAGTGTGGCCAACTCCCAAGACAAACGCAGACTAAAGACTCATCTCTTCAGGCTGCACCTCTCCCCACCCCTCCCTAGCCTATAGTTTAGCTCAATGTACCTAGTTAGGATAATACGATTATGTTAGTTTATTTGGCAGGAATGTTGTTGTTGTTGTTTTTGTCTGATTAGGCAAATGTAATCCCAGTGCTAGTTTGTACTTGGTAGGATTGTTTGCTGAACAGGTTACTCTACAGGGTTGGAGTCCTGATCGATGTGGTCACTTCTGGCACTACGATCCTTACTTCACTCTAGTGTGTTTCTTTTGCACCCTACACCGTGAACCAATGCACTTGTTGTACGTCGCTCTGGATAAGAGCGTCTGCTAAATGCCCGTAATGTAATGTAAAAACGAGCAGCCTCTCCTCGAAACACAGGGCTAACGTTATTCTAGCTCCACATCCGAGCACGGATCCAGCCTCTCTGCTGTCCTCGGTGTGGTTGGGTCTTTGAGGAACAGCAAACACAATTGTTTGGAAACGCTATCAAGCGGTTTTGTTTTATTCCACAAGAAAACCATGACCTATGAATTCAGACTTTTTTCGAGCGACTTCAGGGGTTAAGAAAACAAGCCCAAATTTGCATTTGCTAGTGGCTTTGGCAACTCTGCCAACTGGCTGGTGCTTCAGCTGTAACCACAATGTCACCTGTGCAAATGTATGATAAAATAACAAAATTTAACAAATTTGTACCTATTCTGAAAAGCATAGCTAGCCATAAGAGGATTTTTGAATCAAACAAACTGAACCATGGGTGGCAAACCAAAAGTTTATTTTTTAAAAATTATTTATTTATAGCATGAACCATTGAATCCCTAATTCGAACGAACTTAAGCTAATGAACAGGTTTCTTTGAGAATTATCTGTAGAATCTGGTTAACTTTCACCAGTATCCAAACCGTTACAGTTGTTTGACCATTTTTATGTGTGTCGGATTCAGATCCTGGTGTGCATGCATCTCTGACTGAGAACACTTTTTAAATGAATGTTACAGTGTGCTATAGACCGTGGCCCTAGATCACCCCTTGGTTGCTCATGGCGTTTGTCTACTACCTCCCAACCAAACGATGACTTCATTATTCTATGCCTTTTGTTCTATAAGCAACTCCGAAATGACTGTACAAAACCGATGAGGACTGTCGCTCATTTCCTTCCCCTCCCCTCCCCTGTTTGAGAGTGAGATTCGTCGGACTTCCCCTGTTTGATTAGTCGCTTGCGGCCGCGCTGGAGCGGTTGATGCACACCCACTGCTTTGAGTGGGGCCTTTCCCGGCCGTGTTTCAGGTGTGACGGTCTCCCCCAGTGTCTGTCTGGGGTGATTGATACGCCTGTCATTTGGACCGAGGCTGCGGTCTGTCTTGCAGGGTCCGAGCGCACCGCTTTAAAAGAGGGGGGGGGGGTGGGAGGGTGGGGCTCCATCCAGACATTTTTAATATGCTGGTGGGGCTTGTTGGAACATCACTAAGTCCAGACTGAGGGCCGTGTTTAATCTCGTGGTGTTGCTGAAATGGGACGGCCCCTCGCTCAGCCAGGCCACTCTTAGCTGCATGGTCTACAGGGCAGGATCACCCAAACTATGGGTCGGGTCTCTGTGTTTCATAAACTATGAGTCGAGACCCATTGTGGGGCACAGGAGTGTCTGAAGAGTGTTTCTGAATGAGTCTGTAATCCACTAGGCTATGCTAGTAATTGTATTTGACGGGTCCCTGAAAGGTAGTAAATTTCTCAATTTGGTCCGTTAAAACGTTTGAGAACCTGTAGTCTATAGGGTTTCCCTCAGTTCCCTCAATTTGGATTTTTTTCAGCTCATTATTTACTTCAATTTTTATCTATTTACTCGTATGCTATTGGATTCCGCCACAAATGTGCACACATTGGGTAGATGGTGTGTGTATTGTGTGCATGCAGTGAGGGTAGTTATTTTGAAAAAGAGGAAATGTCTTTAAATAAGTCCACGGTTATCTCTCTGAAAAGTGTTTGATAGATTGATAAAGGACTATTCAGTTCATAACCATCAGCTATGCAGTTCAACTCACTGGTGACTCAAGCAAGGCCCTCAGAGATACAGCTCCTGCCTGCCTCATGGTGCAGCGATAGCTACCCCCCCCCCCGCCCCCCTCGCACCCTGCAGTCTGATACATGTGTTTGGCTGGCCGGCCCCTCCCTGGGACACCTGGGCCAGGTCCGGGCTCTCTTCCTGCCTGACCCCCAGGTGGAATGACCCCCCCACTTCAGTCAGGAGGGTGGAAACACTACCCCAAATTTATCAAAAACTGAAAGCTCATCTCTTCAGTCGATACCTCACCCTCAGCTCTAGACATGGCACCTGACACTGCCCATCCTACCCTATACCCTTACCGCTTGCCCTCCATACCCTATACCCTTACCGCTTGCCCTCCATACCCTATACCCTTACCGCTTGCCCTCCGTACCCTATACCCTTATCGCTTGCCCATCCTACCCTATACCCTTACCGCTTGCCCATCCTACCCTATACCCTTACCGCTTGCCCTCCGTACCCTATACCCTTACCGCTTGCCCTCCGTACCCTATACCCTTACTGCTTGCCCTCCGTACCCTATACCCTTACCGCTTGCCCTCCGTACCCTATACCCTTACTGCTTGCCCTCCGTACCCTATACCCTTACCGCTTGCCCTCCGTACCCTATACCCTTACCGCTTGCCCTCCTTACCCTATACCCTTACCGCTTGCCCTCCGTACCCTATACCCTTACCGCTTGCCCTCCGTACCCTATACCCTTACCGCTTGCCCTCCGTACCCTATACCCTTACCGCTTGCCCTCCTTACCCTATACCCTTACCGCTGGCCCTCCAAAGCCTATACCCTTACCGCTTGCCCTCCAAAGCCTATACCTTTACCGCTTGCCCTCCGTACCCTATACCCTTACCGCTTGCCCTCCGTACCCTATACCCTTACCGCTTGCCCTCCGTACCCTATACCCTTACCGCTTGCCCTCCGTACCCTATACCCTTACCGCTTGCCCTCCGTACCCTGTACCCTTACTGCTTGCCCTCCGTACCCTATACCCTTACCGCTTGCCCTCCGTACCCTATACCCTTACCGCTTGCCCTCCGTACCCTATACCCTTACCGCTTGCCCTCCGTACCCTATACCCTTACCGCTTGCCCTCCAAAGCCTATACCCTTACCGCTTGCTCATCCTACCCTAGACCCTTACTGCTTGCTCATCCTACCCTATACCCTTACTGCTTGCTCATCCTACCCTAGACCCTTACTGCTTGCTCATCCTACCCTATACCCTTACTGCTTGCTCATCCTACCCTAGACCCTTACTGCTTGCTCATCCTACCCTAGACCCTTACTGCTTGCTCATCCTACCCTATACCTTTACCGCTTGCCCACCCCACCCTACCCTATACCCTTACCGCTTGCCCACCCTATCCTATACCCTTACCGCTTGCCCATCCTATACCTTTACCGCTTGCCCACCCCACCCCACCCTACCCTAGACCTTTACCACTTGCCCATTCTACCCTATACCTTTACCGCTTGCCCACCCTATCCTATACTCTTACCGCTTGCCCACCCCACCCTACCCTATACCCTTACCGCTTGCTCATCCTTCCCTATACCCTTACCGCTTGCCCATCCTACCCTGTACCCTTACTGCTTGCCCACCCTACCCTATACCCCTACCGCTTGCCCTCCATACCCTATACCCTTACCGCTTGCCCTCCATACCCTATACCCTTACTGCTTGCTCATCCTACCCTATACCTTTACCGCTTGCCTACCCTATACCCTTACCGCTTGCCCTTCATACCCTATACCCTTACCGCTTGCCCACCCTACCCTATACCCTTACTGCTTGCTCATCCTTCCCTATACCCTTACTGCTTGCCCACCCTACCCTATACCCTTACCGCTTGCCCATCCTATCCTATACCCTTACCGCTTGCCCTCCCTACCCTGTACCCTTACCACTTGCCCACTACGCATTTACGCCTGGACCCTGTAGTGTTATGATCCTACGAATCTCTCCTCTTGCTTCCTTTTTATTCAGTTGGATGTATCCTTTGCCTTCTGGTGCATACATAAGTGTGTATGTATGTTCTGTAGTCTACTCCTTACTATCACTGCACTCTATTGTTTTCATGGCACTCTGAGGTTCATCACTGACTACTTGTGAACCCTGCCATCACTCCAGATGCTGTACTGCTTAGTAAGTCGCTCTGGACCAGAGGGCCTACTAAACACCACAATTGTAAATAGTTAAAGAATTTCTGCCTCCAGAGAATAGCAGTCCGTTTGTAATGGCTGATGGTTATGAAATGCTTTCAAACGTCACCACCGAACTGCCATTCACTGTTTTCTCCCCAGGTGTCCATACTGACCCCCTTGTGTTCACAGGATTTTCTCCTCCGGCGTCTGAAGCCGGCTCCGCGTGCAGTCTGTGTTTTCTGTAGCCCGCGCTCGTGCTGACGCCCCCTTGTGGTGTTTTCTGTGCTTCAGCAGGCGAATGAAGCCCTGCATCACCAGCACCAGGTGGCCCAGAACAGCCTGCTGCCCCTGCTCAACTCTGGGTCCGACCCGCCGGACCAGAAGCCCGTGCTGCCCATCCCGCTGGACCAGAAGCCCCCGGTCAGCGTGGCCGAGCTGCTCAAGGACAACGTGGCCAGCGGGACGGGGGGTGGGGGCGGCGGAGGGGGAGGCGGAGGGGGAGGGGGCGGCCTCCCCCCCCACGTGGTGGTGAAGAAGGAGCCCAAGACCAAGACTCCCTTCATCTGCGGCTACTGCAACAAGGCCTTCCGGGACAGCTACCACCTGCGCCGGCACGAGTCCTGCCACACCGGCGTCAAGATGGTGTCGCGGCCCAAGAAGGTGCAGACGGCGCCCACCATGGTGCCCCTCATCTCCTCCGTGCCCCGGGAGAGCGGCGGGGGCGGGGGCAACCCCTCCTACATCTCCACCATCGCCGGGATCCTCACCACCGCCACCACCTCGGCCTCCACGGGCTCCAGCATCATGTCGGCCACGCCCATGGCCGGCGTCCCGCAGCACCAGCACCAGCACCAGCACCAGCACCCGCACCAGCACCAGCCTCACCAGCAGGGGGCGCCCAAGAAGCCGCCCAAGCCGGTGAAGAAGAACCACGGCTGCGAGATGTGCGGCAAGGCCTTCCGCGACGTCTACCACCTGAACCGCCACAAGCTGTCGCACTCGGACGAGAAGCCCTTCGAGTGCCCCATCTGCCAGCAGCGCTTCAAGCGCAAGGACCGCATGACCTACCACGTGCGCTCGCACGACGGCGGCGTCAACAAGCCCTACATCTGCTCCGTCTGCGGGAAGGGCTTCTCCAGGTAGGCCAGTGTGTGAGAGTATGTGTGAGAGTGTGTGTGAGAGTGTGTGTGAGAGTGTGTGTGTGTGTGTGTGTGTGTGTGAGAGTGTGTGTGCACGTGCACGTGTGTGTGTTTGTGTGACTGTGTGTGTGACTGTGACTGTGTGTGTGTGTGAGAGAGTATGGTGGGGGGGTATTCACTGGTTGCGGTGTCACATGCTCCCCTGTACATGTTATTGTATGGAGGCCTGGTTCTGGGACCTCTGTTGCGCTCTTAGAGGCGGTACGCTAGCCGCTTAGCCTCTGAGTCTGGCTGTAGCCCCTGAGTCCGGCAGTAGCCCCTGAGTCCGGCAGTAGCCCCCGAGTCCGGCAGTAGCCCCCGAGTCTGGCCGTAGCCCCTGAGTCCGGCAGTAGCCCCCGAGTCCGGCAGTAGCCCCCGAGTCCGGCAGTAGCCCCCGAGTCTGGCCGTAGCCCCCGAGTCTGGCCGTAGCCCCCGAGTCCGGCAGTAGCCCCCGAGTCCGGCTGTAGCCCCTGAGTCTGGCTGTAGCCTCTGAGTCTGGCTGTAGCCTCTGAGTCCGGCTGTAGCCCCCGAGTCTGGCTGTAGCCCCTGAGTCTGGCTGTAGCCCCTGAGTCTGGCTGTAGCCTCTGAGTCTGGCTGTAGCCTCTGAGTCCGGCTGTAGCCCCCGAGTCTGGCTGTAGCCTGGCGTCTGCCGTTTGAGGCCTGTGACCCGCCCGGGGAGAGCGGGCGGTGTGTCACCGTGGCGCTGGCAGCTTTGGCCTGTCTCTCTGGAGCGCACGGCAGCACACGTTTCTGCTTTTCTCCATGCGGACTTTTTTTTTAATTTTTCTTCTTCAGATCTACCAACCATTTAGCAGATGCTCTTTTCCAGAGTGCCTTACACAACTTTTTACATAGCATTTTTTATTTTATTTCTTTTTTTTTTTTTACATTGTATCCATTTATCCAGCTGGATATAAACTGAAGCAATTCAGGTTAAGTACTTTGCTCAAGGGCACAACGGCAGTGCCCTACCCGGGAATCGAAACAAACGAAATTTCTCAAATTCTGGAACTCGGACTAATTGAAGAAGTTCATAAGAGAAGTGTCATGTTTTTTTTAGAAGGAATGTTCATACATGATTTTTGGCCAATGTTGATGGCCCTACTATGAGTGGGGATGAGTTGGAACATTCTAATGTTTGTCCACTTTGTACGCTATTCAGTTAGCTCATCGAGTCATAAGTCAGTGTTGTTTTTATTTGGCACCATAAATGGCTTAATGCTGACAGTGTGGGTAAAGCAAATAGAGTATGCTATGTTTAGTGACGGTCTGAAGTCCACACTGTCATAGTCTAATTGCCATTTAATGAGTTGTGCTTTCACTTACCATTCCATTCATACTGGAAATGGTGGCGCTGTTTTCCATTCTTAATTTAAAAATTCCCTGGTGAACGAAGATTGATAGACTTTTTACTTGTGGTAAAGAAACCGTTTGCTGCAAGGGGAATGTTTCGGGTTTCACCAGAGGATCAAACAGACCTGCTTTGGCATGAGCTATTTGTCATTCTTGTTGTACTCTTAAACAATCTCAGATTCCTAATTCCTTTTGGTATTGTGAGGCCTGAAAAAATGTTTTATTATTGCTGAACTGTGCTAATTTTTTTTTGATCTTCTTAATCTCAGATTCCCAATTCCATGTAGTATCATGAGACCTCAATTATATCATTTCAGTACGCCGCGAATAAGAAGACATTTTATGTTGGCTATTTTTAAATTTAAAAAGGAGAGTAAGCGTAATTTAACATTTAGCATATTATTTAATAGATTTGATAGTGGTTTACTTGGAACGTATTGGATTGGCATGTTTGTTTTCTGGGATGGGGCTTGTTTATTCTTAACGGGCACAAACTATTAGATGGGTTCACCCTGTCACACACATCCACACTGATACAGGCCAATGTCACGATTGGATGAATGGGTTTTGTGAATCGGAGTTCACGGAAAAGGTAATGATTTGTGTCTGAGCCGGAGAGCTGCCAGCTCTGCTAGGCTAGGCTGGGTGGGGTTAGCGGTTTGGCGGCTCTCCTGACGCTCCCCTGGCTAGACTGGTGCTCCTCATGAGAGGAGGAGAGCCATCTCTCCTGCACCCCGCCCCCCCCCCCTTCCCCCCCAACGGAGCACTCCGTATCCCGGGAAACAGCCCCTGGGGTTCCGCTGGCGTTCGGTTTGGGCGTTACCCAGCGGAGCGCGGGGGGGGGGTGGGGAGGGATTGTTCTAAGTCTGTGGAAGTGGGGGGTCCTGTAGGGTTCTGTGGAAATGGTGGGTCCTGTGGGGCTCTGTGTAAGTGGGGGGTCCTGCGTGGTCCTGTGGACCGTTGGGTCTCTGCACATTGCAGGGGTCCACCAGAGCTCCTGCTCCAAGCTCACCTTTCCCTTCCTGTTCCCCCAGACCTGACCATCTCAGCTGCCACGTGAAGCACGTTCACTCCTCAGAACGACCCTTTAAGTGCCAAGTAACGGTAAGCGTGCATTTTTGCAAACCTGTTTGATTCTTATTTATTTTTTTGGGGGAAACCATTTCTGCTCCTGGATATTCTTAGGAGATTCTCTAACTGCATTCTCCCTGCTTGTCATATCGATTGTTTGCTGGAAGGATATTACTCTGTTTTAAAGTGAGATGTTGAATGAAATGATCTAGCTTCACTGAGCATGCTCAGTTTGTGTGATGCCACTGAGCATGCTCGGTGTGTGGGATGTCACTGAAGCGACACTGAGCATGCTCGGTTTGTGTGATGTCACTGAAGCGACACTGAGCGTGCTCGGTTTGTGTGCGCCCGCAGGCTTGCACAGCCGCCTTTGCCACCAAAGACCGACTTCGCTCCCACATGATCCGGCACGAGGGCAAGGTCACCTGCAACATCTGCGGCAAGATGCTGAGCGCGGCCTACATCACCAGCCACCTGAAGACGCACGGCCAGTCCAGCTTCAACACCTGCAACAAAGGTACGCGTGCCGCACCTCGCCCCGCCGCACACGCGCAGACACGCCCTCCTCAGGGTGTTTGGGAGGACAGGCGTGATGCCACCGAAGTTACCTGTCAATCCGACAGAATAGCGGAGATACCTCCTTCGGTGTCTCTGTACGGCAGCTTACCATCCTTCAGGTTTTCACTCCAACCCTAACAAACACATCTCACTCAACAGCTAGAGCAGGGCTGCCCAACCCTGTTCCTGGAGATCTACTGTCATCCAGGTTTTCTCTCCCAACCCTAACAAAGCACTCCTCATTAAACAGTTAGCCTGTTGAGCTGCTAATTAGTATTTGGCGTGCCAAATTGGGGTTGAAATGAAAACCTTCAGGATGGTAGATTACCAAGGACAGGGCTGGGAACCAGGGATTTACTCAATCCCTTGTGGTCTTCACCTAGCCGGCTAACCCTGTGAACACCGTACCTCGCTGCGGTTAGGAGGGAGACTGTAACCCTGTGAACACCGTACCTCGCTGCGGTTAGGTGGGAGACTGTAACCCTGTGAACACCGTACCTCGCTGTGGTTAGGTGGGAGACTGTAACCCTGTGAACACCGTACCTCGCTGCGGTTAGGAGGGAGACTGTAACCCTGTGAACACCGTACCTCGCTGCGGTTAGGAGGGAGACTGTAACCCTGTGAACACCGTACCTCGCTGCGGTTAGGAGGGAGACTGTAACCCTGTGAACACCGTACCTCGCTGAGGTTAGGTGGGAGACTGTAACCCTGTGAACACCGTACCTCGCTGCGGTTAGGCGGGAGACTGTAACCCTGTGAACACCGTACCTCGCTGCGGTTAGGTGGGAGACTGTAACCCTGTGAACACCGTACCTCGCTGCGGTTAGGAGGGAGACTGTAACCCTGTGAACACCGTACCCGCTGCGGTTAGGTGGGAGACTGTAACCCTGTGAACACCGTACCTCGCTGCGGTTAGGAGGGAGACTGTAACCCTGTGAACACCGTACCTCGCTGCGGTTAGGTGGGAGACTGTAACCCTGTGAACACCGTACCTCGCTGCGGTTAGGTGGGTGACTGTAACCCTGTGAACACCGTACCTCGCTGCGGTTAGGTGGGAGACTGTAACCCTGTGAACACCGTACCTCGCTGCGGTTAGGTGGGAGACTGTAACCCTGTGAACACCGTACCTCGCTGCGGTTAGGTGGGAGACTGTAACCCTGTGAACACCGTACCTCGCTGCGGTTAGGTGGGAGACTGTAACCCTGTGAACACCGTACCTCGCTGCGGTTAGTTGGGAGACTGTAACCCTGTGAACACCGTACCTCGCTGCGGTTAGGTGGGAGACTGTAACCCTGTGAACACCGTACCTCGCTGCGGTTAGGTGGGAGACTGTAACCCTGTGAACACCGTACCTCGCTGCGGTTAGGCGGGAGACTGTAACCCTGTGAACACCGTACCTCGCTGCGGTTAGGTGGGAGACTGTAACCCTGTGAACACCGTACCTCGCTGCGGTTAGGTGGGAGACTGTAACCCTGTGAACACCGCCCCTGCCTCGCGCCGCCCGGCCCAAAGGCCAGCCGCTCTCCTCCGAGTCATCTCACAGAGCCGACGTCTTCCAGCTACTGTACAGAGGGGGGGCCGCATTCCCCGGGATTAGTACACAACCCACGGGGGGGGGGGGGGGGGGGGTTTAGTCTGTCCAGCTTTTGGAGGCTGAGTCAGAGCCTTCAACACCCCCCCCCCCCCCCCCCCCACTCCCCCTCCTCCTCCCAAACACCTGTCCACTTACCCAGCTGTCTGTTCTACTTAACAGTCTCGATGTATGACATCACCCCCCACCTCCCCCCCCCCCCCCCACCCAACCCCCAGCTGAAAAAGCCAGACGGAGCATGGCATTCTGGCGATTTCCCCGTGTGAGCTCTGACTCATCGCAGGAAGGCGGGCGCGTACTCTCGCTCTCGAATAGGGGAAGCTGAGTCATTTCGGACGGTTCCCCTCTCGCTGGCGCCGGAGAGAAGAACGTTCTGTATTCCGCCTCTTAACAGCCAGCGCAGCGTCATAGGTCAGCGTAAATAGCCCAATATTGACGCGGTGGCGCGTGCGGTCCCGCGTGCGGTCCCGCGTGCGGTCCCGTCCCTCCACAGTGCAGCGGTGTGGTGGTTGCCAAGCGATCAGCCCGTTTTTGAAAGAGACCATATTTTTAGAGCGCGGAAGATCTTGTGCAATTATACCACGCGCACGCAGACTCGCTAATGAAATTGGTTCATTCTGGGATGTACATTCCCATAATTTATGGACGTCCAACTCGCCCTACCGCCTCAGCACGAAAGGGAAAATTATCTCGGTAATGATTAGTCATCGGGGACATTCTTTATAGGTGAAAGCCAGACACTTGCAGGCTGGATTTCTTGCAGTTGGGTCTTGAATGGATGGAACCGTGCCAGGGCACAGGCAACTTTGGGGCATAGGCAGGCTTGATGCACAGGCAGCTTTGGGGCACAGGCAGGGCTGTGCTGCTCTCGTTGAGAACATTGCGTGCGGAGAGACAGGTACTCGTTTGCCAAGCTGAGCTGGGGGACTTGCACCTTGCTGCCATTGATTTGGGATTCATGGAGAGCGTCTGTAAAGATCTGTTTGGAAACAGATCTGGGGACTGGCTGTAAATATGTTTGTATATGCTGTCTGCAACCGAACAACTGCACCCTCCTTCGTAGCCATTGCTGTTCAGAACTCGCCCTGCTTCACAGGTAGCTAGTGTCGCTGTTTACGTAAAGAAGAGGGCGGTCCCCTCTTGCAGAGGGATGGGGATATTAAATTAGCAGGTTGGAGGTGATTGGTTGACAAAGTTTTTTTTTTTTTTTTTTTTTTTTTGGTAGAAAAATTCTGTTGCTTGATTCACCTGTTTCACAAGGGAAATTACTGAAACTCTCAGCTACATTTAAAACCTCTCATCAGACTGTTTCACAGTGTGTCACAATGTGTCACAAAATGTCACGAAATGTCACAACATATGAGTCTACAACCCATGAAAATCACTGGAATTTGTGTCCCATTTAAATCCAGCTCAGAGATGACTGTTTTTCAACAACAATAATAATCACTAAAAAATAATAATAATACTAATAGTAATTGTTTTTACCCCATATAATTTTAGGCTAAATTTGAATTGGTGCGCTGGGGCAGGGCTGGCCAATAAGATATTTACTATTACCCATAGCAAGAATATCATTGTTAATATTATTTTTATTCTGTATGTGCTTCACTGTGCAGGTGAATTTATTTAATATTGATTTTATGCAGTTAAATGGGGTTAATGTGCTGTTGGGAGGGACTTCCTGTTAAAAATGTCTGGGCTTTGCAGAGTTCCGTCCTGTGGCCAGGAGCCCTGCAGGATTGCTCATGATTGGCCAAGACCCTTGCAGGATGGCTCGTGATTGGCTGTGCTGCTCTTTTCTTTATTGTTCTAAAGTCTTCCCTTTCTCCCCCTCCTCCTCCCCCGCCAGACACTAACAGCGTGTGCAACTCCGCCTCGGCCACGCCCGTCACGGCCTCGACCGCCATCACCACGGCGATGAACCGCGGCAACATCAGCAGCAACCCGGTCACCATCGCGGCGCAGATGAGCATCGCCACCAACACGGTCAACATCACCTCGCCCGTCAACCTCCAGCACCCGGTCACCATCACGGGGCCGGTCAACATCGCCTCGGTCAACATCCCCGCCACCGCGCCCATGAACCTCGCCCACCCGGTGGCCATCACCACGCCCATGCCCATGAACATCACCGGGCCCCTCAACATCGCCATGAGGCCCATGGAGAGCATGCCCTTCCTGTCCCAGGTCCTGCCCTCCTCCCCTCCCTGGTAAAACGACGGATAAAACGACAACAACAACAACAAAAAACCCGCCTCGTCCGGACTCTACCACCCTCGCATCCAAGTCCCTCCCGTGTGCCCGCCCCCCCAGGGCTACGCCCTCACCCCTCGACCCCCTCCCCCCCCCCCCCCCCCCCCCCAACCGCCCCCCCCAGTCGCTGGGTACAGAGGGCAAGGGGGGGCAGGAGACTTCAACCCAGGAAACGGAGAAACGCGGAGGAGCCCCGTCAGCCAGGTTACCCGGGTTACACGACTCGCTCTCCGTCCCCCGAAACACCGCGGCTTTCTCCACACGCAGCTCCTGGTGCGAGAGGGGAGGGGCGTGGCCGCGACCGTGCCCTGCGGACTGGATGGAAGAGGAGGCGGCGTTGTTCAGGGTGAAAGAGGGAGAGAGAGAGAGAGAAACGAGTAGGAGGGAGGAAAACAAAGACTTGCACCTGCTGGTTTTAATGTTTCAATGGTAGTTTTGCAGAGCGTTGGATTTTTAGTTTGGTTTTTTAATTTTGTTCTGTTTTTTAATAATTATTATTATTATTATTATTATTATTATAGCCTGTTAATCAGTATTTAATAGCATTTTAAAACATTTTAAGGAATAAAGTCTAAAAATAAGGGACAGCGGACTTCCATAGAAGTGGAGGTTTTTTTTTCTGAGAACGTGTCCTGTGTGTGAATGTGCTTTGTGCGGACTAGGGGAGGACGTGTGGATCCGAGGTACAGTTGCTGTAGGGACGGCTGACCGGAACGGGCAGGGTGACTTCCGCCCCCTTCTGTCCCCACGGTCATCGTTCTGCACCCTCCATTATTACATCAGCGCAAAATGGCCCCCTTCCCTTAGTTAGCTTTCTTCATTCGGTTTTTTTTTTTTTTTTTTTTAAATGGGATCGCTTTGATGTGCTTCTTTTAACTTGGTTGGCAGCGTACCTTCGCTGTCGTTTTTATAGGAAACGAGAGCAACGAGTTCTTGCACTGAACGCGTGTCCCGCGCGTACCGTTCCGAGAACCGGAGGGGAAAGGAGGAGAAACAACAGTATTATCAAAGATGGAATGTTAGTGTTGGGCAATCAGCCCTTAAGTGTAGAGAACGGCGCCATCTAGTGGCTGGCAGACCGCATGCTGTGAGGTGGGTCCTAAAGTTCACCATTTTATTCTAATTATCATGTTGGTGACAGAGAAGTAGAGGTTTGCTAGGATTATTTTGTACCCTTAATTTCTATTTTCTGGAATTGGATTTTTATCAACATTAGGTTTATCCTGGATTTATTTTTTATGTTACTTTGTAAATATTTAATACCATATACTACTCTTTCCTTAGGGAAAATAAAGTACCCCCCCCCCCCCAGGCTAGAGATTCAGAGTTGTACAGCTGAAATCTCAGGCGCTGGGACGTGGGGGCGAAAGAGTCTACTTTACATTATGGGTCAATTCTTAATCAGAGCCTTCAAAACTTAAACCCTTAACCGGCTATCTGTTACTGGTGAGAGATGAATCAGGTTTGCATAGAAGGGAGCTTGGGTGGGTGGACAAACCCACCTGCCAACAAAAAGAAAGAAAATATTTCACTGTTGCAGTGAAAAGTGAGGTGCATAGTTGCTATTAATTTACATTTAATGCTAAGCATGTCCGTTTATTCACACCTGGAATTCGCTCGAATAGTTGTGCAGTGTGTTAGTGGTGTGCTACGTGCTCCAAGCCCCGCCCCCAGCCGCCAATAAAAAATGAAACACTGCACAAGGACCGAAGTACTGCGTTAACTTGTTGCGAGCTCTAAGACTGTCTGACGTGAAGTAGAGAGGACGGAAAACACTAATAAATTTCACCCTGTTCATTTTAACCCGCTTGACGTGGCAGAAGCCGCGAGGTAGAGCAGCGCCGTCGTTGTGCTGCGCGTCTTCCTCGCTCGCGTACGAGGTGCGGTGTCCCTGAGCTTTTTCCGGTTTTACACGAGCCGTACAGCGTAACTCCCGTCGTGAAAGGAAGTCAACTTCGACATGGGGATTTGGCGTGAGAAAAAAAAAACCGCAAATTCCTCTTGGGCGCTGTTTGGCTCGTTTTACAGCAAACTTTTCTCTTCTTTATTTTTACTTAATTGCCACAAAATAAAATAAAGATGCAATTATTTTTTTTGAAGCTTATCCATCAGCAGAAGATTACACCGGGAGCGGAGCACGGCTAATCCGCTAGGGTGGGTGACCGAAGGAAGCTAACGCGGCGCGGCGTCTGCTCCGGTCCCGGCTGAATAAATTCAGCCGTTGGGCTGCATTCGAATCTGATCTTCCACATTTTAATGTCATGGCTGAATAGGCAGATTTCTGCTCCCTGCTAAGGCAGATGAATGTATATCTTTGTACAAAACTATTTAGTTCTGAGGACGTGGTAGTTGCGGATAGATACGTGCAAGAGAGGAAGAAGAAACAAGTAAGATAACCTTTTTATAAAAAAAAGAAAAACAAACAAAAAAAAAACTTTTGTATTAGAACATTAACAACGGTAATTTTGTATATATGAAGACTAGGCTTTCTGATTAGCAGAAAGGTAAAACATTCCTACATTTTTTTAATGTATGTCTGTCAAAAAATAATTATGTAAACATATGCGCAATGTTTCCTGTGCCTTTTATTTGGGTTGTCTAAATAAAAGAAAATGATAAAACACAAGTGTGTCTGCGCTCTTGGTACAGTCCGGCTGCCTCACCTCTGTCCCTCTTGGTACATTCCGGCTGCCTCACCCCTGTCCCTCTTGGTACAGTCCGGCTGCCTCACCACCCTCACCTCTGTCCTGCTTGGTACAGTCCAGCTGCCTCACTGCCCTCACCCTTGTCCCGCTTGGTACAGTCCGGCTGCCTCACCCCTGTCCCACTTGGTACAGTCCGGCTGCCTCACCCCCCCGTCCCTCTTGGTACAGTCCGACTGCCTCACCGCCCTCACCCTCCCAGGTAAACCTCATCTGCTTGCCCTAAAATGGCACCCCCACCTTGTTCTTGATCACAGTTAAGTATGTACTACTCTGGCCAATTGAAACAGTATGTAGTGTGCTGTGACTGATCACTGTGCTCGTGATTGAGGAGATGTGGTGTGTTTCCACCAAAGCAGGATTACTGAGTTAGCAGGGTGACTGCACTGAGTAAAACTCGAAATAGTGCATTTGCTTCAGCCCATGTTCCATAATGTGCAGGTATCCAGGTTTTACTCTGCAGTTATCCAGCTAAATGTATAATCCTGCTTTGTGAAACAGGGCATTAGACTACGGAATTAGCTGGATAACTGCACTGAGTAAAACCCGGAAGCTTACTGAATGTGGAGCATGGACTTGTAGTATAAAGGGTTGTTCTGTGTTTCACTCGGTGCAGTTATCCAGCTAACTCGGTAATCCTGCTTTGTGACGCAGCGCCCAGGTGATCTCCCCCTCTGCTCTGTCACACGGAGCCTCAGGCAACTGGACATTCTCTAGTCCCCTCCGTCAGGTGCAGGTTTGCTCAAAGCGGTCTGCGGTCCAGGTGAGTGTCACCTGTCAGCTGTGGGCTTGGTCACATTAACGCAAGCAGAGTGGGGAAAGGCTCCTGCTGGCCCCTCCCCTACTGCAGTCCCCCTCTCCCCACCAGAGCCCCCCGGCCCCCCGCAGCTGCTGTCCCGCCTCCCCCACACCAGTTTGGGTGCCCGGGAGAATGAGCAGCGCCACCTGGCCTGTCCCAGGAATGCATAGGCCTGTCAGGCGCTCTGGGGTATGTCCGTTCACACTGCCCACACCATATCTCCCCAAAATCTGTGTACACTCCCCCCTCTGCTGGGACACTGGACCCATTGACTCATTCAAGTGCGCCTTATTAGAATGACAGCGAGCTGGATCATGTGACCAAAACGCGAAAAGACATACTGCGTGAAAGTAGACTGTACTGCCAGTTCATATTTCTGTTCCCCAATTACGTGCCAGCGAATCACCCTACACCACCTACTGTGTTCACAAATCATTAATAAATGCGTTTCCAACTGCCTTCATTGCCATTTGTGTTTGAAATGATGCTGCCCTGGTCACACGGAAGCATCTAAAGCAGTATTGATTTTTCCTTCCATTTCCTGTCTGTGACCTTTCAACTATTCATGGACCAGCTGCTGCACAAATAACCCCAGAGGTGTGTCTTTCAGGGTTAAAGGTCAGTGACGTCCTGATTCTTCCCAAATGTTTGGTGTTCGTTTTGCTGCCACCCCAAACTGAACAGACATACTTTTAATGATGGTGACCAACATAACAATGCATCTGAGTGTTCAAATACAAATGTAAAAATCAATAAATATATAGAAATTATAGGCAGTACTGCACTGTAAACAAAATATATCAAAACTACCGGATATAGCTTTTTCAGATATTTGTAACACTCATTAGAATTTTCTATTAGAAACTTAAATGGTTAGTTGAAAAACTCAAGGTTTCTAGGCCTTTGTAAATCACCCTAATGCTGTTCTCATTAGGCTACTCACTTGCAAACATACAATGAAGTTGAATGTTAAGAAGGATGAACGCTCAGTGTCTTCCACGTAACCGTTACGTCTCAGTAATACAACGCATAACCTTCAGATAGCGTTACCTTCACAAATGACGTCACACGTTTACCTCCCGCCGTCGCAGTGTCTTGTACAATCTTTTTTAAATGTAATTTTAACATTTTAGTTTCTTGGGCAATCGTTGCATCTTCGGTTTTATCCAGTGACGTGAAAAACCCCACTGGCAAAATATTGTAAACTAGTCACAATTATGCAAAAAAAAAATCGTTTATACAAATGAGAATGACTGATTAAATTATACACTCCGCTCAATTCAGTTAAACAAGAAGCATCATAGCTTTCATTCAAACTGACACACAGTCGTTCGCTGTAGTGTACCAGGTGTGAGTTAATTGTTCCTATATTTACATATTTTAAAGGATATACAGCCTTGTATAAAATACAGTCATGCTGCAGAATTAACCTGCCATCATTAACTATCCTTAAAAACGACTTGCCATATTTTGTCAGTGAAGAATTAAACCGCAAAATGACGGAGAAAAAATATAATTGTCATTTAAAGTAAACTTAATGCAATTGGATAGTTCAAAAAAAGTGAAATGCATCAACTGACGTGAAATTCTACAGTAGCCTACTTTGCACATAAATTTACATCTTTTCTTTTTTCTTTTTTACAGGGTAGCCGGATGTTGCCCTAATAAAAGCTTTAGACAGCCTGTTAGTTCCTAAAATATTTAAAATCACGTTGTTATGTGCCGTTGCTATTTACTGCGAAGTCTGCGGTTGCTCAGTTAATAGACAGTTATTTCCTATAGTCCAGTTATTCAGTGTTCTTCTTTGCATTACCTATATCTACGATGAGGAAAATTTAAAATTGTGATACTGCAATATTGCAGTTTAAACTGCTGCAACGTTTCCCTAATTGTATTACTCAATACACCGCAAGAGGGCTACTTCTCCCATATTGAAGTCCATTAGAATTAAAATAGTGTTACTTTATGTATATGGTTAATGAGTTAAGTTTAATTAGTTAATTTTCTTGACAGTTGATGGCGCGACATATCATGTCTAATTTATTTTCTAAACAGCTTTGAGAAATAATTTACTTTTTTCTTATTCTTCATTAGTTATCTCACTGCTTGTAAGAGTTATTTCCAGTGCTGTTTCATTTCCTCTAGTTCTACGGCGTCCCTTTGTCTGGAACGGGTCTTCCTCAATCTCGGTCCATCCGCTTGGGCCGTATATACTCTACCGCTTTCGGCTGTATTACTCCATTCTGTCCGCTAGGAAGCTGTCTGGCTCTTTGTTTTGCTGCGAGTTGTACCGTAATATCTGACCAACAGATATTTTTCTGCATCTACTCTGTTTAAACACTTGCCTTGCGGAATCGCTAGCAGGCTAGTACCGTTGTATCCTGTGTTTTTCTATAGTCTATGGTTCCATCCCAACTTGGTCTTCAAGCCTGGACCATACCTCTACACCGGCAGACTATCGTGACAAGTTGCGCGTCAATAACGATCGTGCGGTTACGGTGCTGAAAATAGGAATGTTGTGTCTTTTCGGAGAGGTGCTGGCTCGCTGTCTGGTTTGGTAAGTAGCCTTTCGTTCATCGTCTCTCCATTCAGAATTTCACATTTTACGTCTCCACTGAGGTACGGGACACGCTAGCTAATTAGCTTTCAAGCTATGGATAGTTATGGGTCCATTTAAGGGTATAGTTGTAGTTTTTAGTTTTTAAGTCCAGCGAGATCGTGTATCTATTGAGCTTGCTAGCTAGTGTGATATGAAAAGTGTGACAAGATAAAGGCTTTGATAGCTAGCTAAGGGAATCATGGGGGGTTGTGATAGGAGCTGGGTGTTTTCATGATGGAATGTTGGGAAAAGACGAGGCCTCCACCCCTGCGTCCCGTGCTTTTTTCCACGGAGGTGTACGTGGGGTTGCAACACAAAGCCGTTGCCCGTTTGGAATATGCAACGTACAGGCTGTCACATCCGTTCTGAAAGAAATGGCCATTCCAATAGTTCTTAAAAATAAAGATTTGCTTTGGTATGAAGGAAGCGCAGCAAGCTAGTTAACACTACTTTATGCATATCGCCAACTAGCTAGCTAGCTAGTTAGCTATGTTTCCTGCTAACTATTAAGCCGAGTATCGATGCGAACGTTATTCCCTGGCTGTGTATTTACTAACGTTACGAGCAAAACTGTGCAAATCCCACGACTAATTCCAATTTTCTTTTTCATTAGCCTGCTTGCACAAGTTTATGTGGTTTAGGTCGTTATAGTTTTGAACCTAGGCAGCCGGGTTGTAAATGTGGACTAAGTATGATTTAATTAGCAAATGTTAATTTAACGGCAGTCCCATCTGAAATTATTTATCAGTTGACTTTGCTAAATTCCTTTTAAAACACGACAACAGTAGCATATCAGTTTCTTGCAGAACGCAGGCGCTCCCGTGAGAATAGCTGGACTGGGGTTTTAATCGTAGTATCCACCGTTAAATATGCCACCATCTGATTCTGAACGGTGCTGACCGGTCCACACAAACATTTTCACTGTGCAACAAAGACAACGTGTCAACGACACTACGGCACATTCATCAGGTCTAACAAACGACGCTCCTAGTCAAACAGTTTTTTTAATGCAATCCAATTAATAAACAACGTGTAATTATTTTATTTCTATTAGTAAAAAGTTTCACTTTGTCATAGTCTGACAGCTGTCTAATTGTATAGCAAAACAATGCGCATTTAATATGTTTTGAGATGGAGACCACGCTTTTGGAAGATAAGCTTGGCTACCTAATGTCATTTTCTCCAAACCGTAAATTTAAAATACAAGATTCCATTTGTCGGGAATGGTTCCGTCTAGCCAGAAAGCTTCAGGCTGTTTTTTCTGCCTGTGTGATTTATCTAGTAATTTTTCAGAACGGAAGATGGCTTTTGACCAGGTTCTGCGAAATGAATTATCCTTCAGTGTAGTATGACCCCAGAACGTGATCTTGTACCGTTAATAAGGTCCATAACTTGAGGTTGCTGCCAGAGCGTGGCAGAGAGATGGTGTGTTATTATTAGTAGATGGGGAAATAAAGAAATGATGACAACGTTATATTGAAGCCATGCCCGTTAAAAAGGGTCAGCCTACATTTAAACTGGCAGGTTCATCATGGTTATTTGCAGCTCGATCTTTTTTTTTCGAGGTAGTGTCCTCTGCTTTCGGAAGAACGCCATTTCTGTGCCATTTTTTCATACATAAATTCAGTCTGTGGTGCATCAGCCGTATTTTGACCATTTGGAGGAAGTAGGACTTCAGTCCCAACAACAAGCAGTCAGTGCACATAAACGTGGCTGTTCGGAAACCCACACTACATGTGTTTCTCATCATTTTCCTAAAAATGGTTTGAGCCTCACTTTGACTGTGGCCCCAAAGCGAATCTGATCCAACCACAAACACTTTGTCCTTGCAGCTTGAAGTATTTGGCCCTAAATATTGGAATGTGTTCTTTTGTGCATTTTTTTTCACGTTGAGCTGAGACTTGGTATTTAAAAAAAAAAAAAAAAAACTATTTCTTATGATTCGAATGATCCATCACAAAACAATCTTGTGAAACTCAGAAAAGCTCTGTCTCTTCGTTGAGGAAATCTCTTTCCTCCTTTTGTTTGGCTGGGAGAGATGGATTGTCCCTGGGAGGTTGCTCAGTTCGCTGGAAGGGGCCCAGATTCTCCGGGAAGCGCTGCCCCGTCGAGCTGGAGCGGGCCTCGGCCGGCGGGCTGGGGCCAGCCTCGGGCGGATTTCGGAAGGGCTGATCCGTAACCCGTGTGCCCTGGGACAGGGCCTCCTGGCGAGAGATCAGCGTGTGGAGAGGTGTTCTGTGGAGGCCTCCACACCTGGCCCCAGTCTGGAATTAAATCTGTAGGCCTTGGATTCGCCCCCTCCCTCCCTCCCTCTCCCCTTGTGGAACACCTGAAACTCATTAACCCAGATTGTTTACGTGTGTTGCGTGATACGGCAGTGTAGCATGTGTTGCGTTGGAGCGGCAGTGTAGCATAACGGGTATGGAACTGGTCTTGTAACCTAATGATCACAGGTTCGATTCCTGGGCAGGACACTGCGTTGAGTACCCTTAAGTACCCTTGAGCAAGGTACTTTACCTGCATTGTTTCCATGTATGAAAAAGTTGTGTAAGTCACTCTGGATAAGAGCGTCTGCTAAATGCCTTTAATGCAATGCAGTGATACCTGAGCTCGTGCTGTGGCCTCTGAAGTCTGCGCCCCTCGTTATCGTTTACGGTTGCCAGTGATCAGAGAGCGTGGCTCCGTGCCGAATCCTGAGTTGTGGGCTCGTGTGGAGAAGATCGGAGCTGTTGGGAACTTGCCGAGCGCCAGTACCAACAACCGTCGATTTGTTTGTTGTTTTCTGTCCGTTTAGAGTGGTTCACACGTACTGTAAACCGAATTAACTGAAGGCGGTCTCCTTTCACCGCATCGCTTACTGGTTGGTCGCCTCCTTTCTCTGTTGAGGTATCACGTACCAATCAATAGCTCTCGAATCTGAGCTCTTTAGTTTTCTTTCTTTTTTTTTCTAGACAAAATCTAGAAGTCTAGAGGGGTGGAAAATCTCGGTTGAGAGATGTTTTGACATTAACGGACGAGGTTAGCTCACTCAGCCTTAGTTTAGCTCAGGTTTCCCCCAGATGCAGCCTGGCTATGTCCAAGCCGACTAGGAAACTTTCACATTTCAATCTAATCCTGACAGTTTTTCGCCGAATGTGGAGATGGCATGCCTCATCGTCATTCCTGGTGAAGAGGAGCAGCAGCTGCACGCAGCTTCAGAAACTTCTGGTGCAGACTGACGGAATGTTCCGGACCCAAATGAGCAACGGCTCTCGTAGAGCCAGCCATAAAATCAGCAGCACCTTGAATCACTTTGGGGCTAAAAACCATCAGGTTCTGTCTTGAGAAGCTCAGTTTTTTAAAGTTTTCTTGTTTTTTCGCCCCCCCCTCCTTTCTTTCTGATTTAACATAATAGAGTGATTCTAGAAACCAAACCGTCAATCTCCGTCTTTTTAGCAAATTCTCTCTTGATGTCATGCAAGGAAACATAGCACAGATGACAAGGGGAGCTGTGTCCAATCGGTTGCCTGGAATCCGCCTGCCCCGGCTGCACAGGAAGCGCAGTGCTTCAGGGACGTGGCTGCACAGCTCAGCTGATGTGTTAAAAGAAGAGACTGATCTTCTGTTCAAAGACAGAGAAGAAGGGTGACCTGACTCCATGCAGCCGAGATGGCCTGCGTGCTAATCTGCACCATCTCGGGTTGATGGAGGTCCTTACAGTGATTGTCAGTGTATTGGTTTGGATATCCATCCAAGACAGCTGCCACTTGAGAAATCAAAGGACACTTTAGGAGCGTAGTTGGGTCAGGCACAGTTTACAAAATATGCAAAAAGAAGTTGTCAATACATATTACTGTAGCGTTCCAAATGTTTGAACATTCTGGGTAATTTGAGAACACTAAGGGTTCTTTTAGTTTTTTCTTCTTTTTTTTCAAATGGTGAGGGATTAAGGGATTCCCTTGGAAACAGTGACTCATTTTCAGCCAGGAAAATTATCCGTATTGATTGGTTAATTATTTCATGCATTTCTGAGCATAAATATTTGATCAGTATTGAAGGCTGTTCTGTGAAGCTCACGGCCCGCACCCTGTGTCCGTTTGAAAGGGTTCGTACCAGTGAGCACTTCTGAAGGGTGTCTGTCTGGGCAGCTGTCAATCACAGCGCGAGTGCATGGGAGCAATGCAAGGTGGGCGGGGCTGGGCAGCTGTCAATCACAGCGCAAGTGCATGGGAGCAAGGCATGGTGGGCGTGGCTGGGTAGCTGTCAATCACAGCGCGAGTGCATGAGAGCAATGTGTGGTGGGCGGGGCTTGGCAGCTGTCAATCACAGCGCGAGTGCATGGGAGCGATGCCAGGTGGGCAGGGCTGGGGTTGAGGAAAGGGCTGGTTGCGGAAAACCGTCTATTCCAGCAAAAGCCAAGTCCTATGCCAGCAATGGTACATCACCATTCATTTTGAGTTCAGCAGCAAATGGAGTGCATTCCAGCTGAAATGTGTAGCCTATCACAGAGGTCAAAAAGTTCACTGTCTTGATTTTTTAAAATACAATGTTTTTTTGATTGCCCCAGACAGCTTTAGTGTGCACTGAAGAGTGTCTTATGTACTCTGGCAAGTGTCCAGTGGCCTGTGGGCTTTTCCGCTGGCCGTTGCAGGGGTGTCGCTGTCGGTCCAGGCGTGCTCCTGGGTGGGGGGGGGAGGGGTACAGGCCCTGATCTCTGTAAAGCTTTGAGACTAAACCCTTTGTAAAACCGGCTTTACATACAATACGATACGGTAATACTTTATTGTCTGATTACTCAGGAATTTGTCTTGCGTTGTCGTGGCAACAGTTCAGTATACCTGATGCCGTCTCCGACATGGTTCCCAACTGTGCAGCGCCCCGGAAGTAGTGGTTATGAAATGATATAGACATATAAACATATAAAATCAAATTGAATTGTTTGCTGTTTAAAGCAAGAAAATACCCTTCGAGCAACTCCAGGCAGCTCGTTCAGTGACATCATGTTTCCAGAGACTGTGCAAAGTGAACACGTTCGTTTTACGGTGCTTAATCGCAAACATAAACAAAGATCCGGTACGTCTGCTCTTCTTCGTCTGTAAGCAACGCAAGCTCTTCAGTCAAGGCTTAGGAACTAACAAGGCATGGTTTGGGTGCGGTCAACCTGGTCAAGGGGTCAATGCTGTTGTTCTTGTATGTCTAATGTTAGCCAAGGTACATACAAATTGCAGTTGTTGTCCACCTAATAGGAAAAGCTGCAGAAAGTGAAGTAAGCCTTTAAATTGAGTTTATTTTCAGAATCGTGCTATCCCCAAGGGCCTCAGCATGAAGAAAACTAAAAACAAAACATCTGTAGTTACGTTGTGTAATAATGTTTCACTTTGTACTTCAGCCATTATGTTGCAGCATCGCATTGTAATGCAAGAGTTGTATAATGGAAGTATATTGATTTGTTCCAGCCCTAGAGGTGCAGTTCTGCTAAGCTTAACCCCCAGTAGTGGTCAGGGTTTTTGGGGAGCATGGTGGGCTGTCCCAGAGGCCTAATCCTCAAAGGGCATTGGTGCTGGATCACGATGGTAAGGATGTAGGAGGTCTGTTTGTGTGCCCCCCCCCTCCCCCTGTCCCCCCCCCCCCCCAGGCCTTTGATTACAGCTGCTTGTGCCAGACAGCTGGTGCCACTCCCCTCCTCTTTTAAAGCTCCCATTTGCATGTGGCTTAGCGACCCTGCTGCCTGGCCCTCCCGAAGGATGATGGGAAAAAGACAGACTGCCCTGGTGGCTCCCATCTGGTAGGCTGGCTCCTCCTCCAGTGGCTGGCAGTCATGTGACCCCCCCCCCTGGGAATCATGCTGCGTTTATTATTGGGATTTCTCTTGGGTGGGGGTAGGGTGGGGTGGGGGGGGCATTGACTCTTTATGGATGCACCTGTCCCCTGGTGTTCTCCTGTACTTGAGTGTGTGAGTGTGTGTGTGTGTGTGAGAGAGAGAGAGTTTGTGTGTGTGTGTGTGTGTGAGAAAGTGTGTGTGTGCATATGTGCGTGTGTGTGTGTGTGTGTGTGCAATCTTTGTCTTTTGTTGCTGTTCAAATTCACTGCTATCTAAATGCTTCTGGATGGCTTATATCGCTCTTTGAATCTGGATGTTTTAGGTCCAATTCACTGAGCCGACACCGTCAGCCAATCCACACACTGCGTAGGTCTAAACAGTCCCTGCGCAGAGTCCATCCAGCACAAGCACTTCGCTAATGGTGCACATGCTGCTAGCTTGCTGCTAGCTTTTGCCTTCCTTTTCCCAGAGAAGCAGCTGTGCATCATTGATTCTGTCGCACTTTGATGATGTCGTTAGATGATGTCATGGATTTCTCTAGGCTGTCCCCAGATCAGTTGTATGTGAAATGCAGGGTATGGAGATGGCCCTTTGCTGTGGCTCTGGGCTTTGCTGTGTTCCCTGGGCCTGAGTGTACTGTCTCTCCCCAACCCTGCACCTGAGGAGCCTCAGGTCCAGCAGGCTTTCATTGTTACCCAGCACTTAGTGAATTAAAGCAGTTTAATACACAGTTATATCACCTGACCTGCATTCATGGGTTCTCATTGGATGCAACAAAGGGAAAAAACACAAACTAGCTGACCCTGTGGCTCTCCGGGAGTAGGGTTAGGGACCTCCTGCCGTTGGCAAAGATCTCTTTGCGTCATCTTCTTCCTGACTCTAGCCATCACCTTCTTCGCTGAAACCCCAGTGTTCCTGACGAGCCTTCCCGTTCTCCATCTACGACTTCAAACCCATTTACCAATCGCAACAGCAACTCCACCCCTGCTCAACACCACCCCTGCTCAACACCTCCTGGTAGTTTGTGAATCCAGCTAACAAAATAGTTTTTAAGCAATTTTTAATTATGTTTTTGTACTTGGTAGCTCAATGTGCTAATGCAGTTTGTTTCATTGAAGTGAATGTCCCTCTTTCTTTGCTCTTTTTGCTCCTTTTGAGTAAGACGACGGTGTTATTCAGAGGACTGTGGCGTGAGTTTAAGCGGTCTTGCCTAATCAGCCTCGCGCCAGCGTCTGTCCCGGGAGGAGAGGGGCTGAAAACGAGCTCTGAGACCAAGTGGAATTTTCCACCGCTCGTGCCCCCAAACCGCCAGCGAGGCTGGGGGGCCTCAACTGGGGCAGGGGGGGATTCGTTCATTTTGTTTTGGAAAGTCCGGATGTTAGAGCAAGCTGGCTTTTCCGTTTTTTCAGAAACATTTGAGATCTGAGAATGTGCCCTGCGTGTGTGTGTGTGTGGTTGTACACATGTGCATCATGTGCGTGAGCAGGAGTATGTGTGTGTGTGTGTTTGTCGGTGTGTGTGTCATCCCTTGGGAACTGAAGAACAAATGTTCTGCTCTGTTCCCAGTTTTTTGGAACACACGAAACAGATCACCCCCCCCCCCCACCCCCCACCCCCCCCACCCCCGCCGCTGTTATAATCATCACGGGCCCAGCAATGTGTGCTGGAGAACATGTGGCTGGCAAGCAGAGTGGAGGTTTCTGGGAACCGGGAAGGGGGCGGAGCCTCCAGTAAACTGGCCCTCTCCTCCCCGCCCACGCAGCTGTGAGCCGCCCCTTCCTCGATTGGGCCCGTGTCCCCTTTGATGTTTTTTGTTTTTTTTTTCTTCCTGTGAAACATCAAAGGGACGTGTTCCTCCGGTCTGCGAGCGAGGCCTCCTGGGTGAGGAGGCCGACCCCCGTGACTGGAATAGCAAAAGCTGTGCGGCGCCCAGAAACTGATCTGGGGTCAGCTTACCTTGCCCTGTCCCTGACCCCAGTGGTTGAGCGTAAAAAGATGGATTCTGATCCAGAGCCGTTGTTGGGAGGGGATGGGCTTTAGGCTGTGCGGTGTTCACCGCATAAATTCTTATTAGTGTTGCCGCGATACCAGAAATTAGGCTTGGGTACCGATACCAGGTTTGGTATGACAGTACTCAAAGCCAGAACGATACCACAGCCAAAAGGAAAACACAGTAGGGGAGAACCGGCAGGATTGTAACCGTTTTAGCTTCTTAATCAATTATTCAATGGTAATGCGTCCAAAAGCTGTGAAATTTCACTGTAAACAGTATACAATCATCGGCTACAATAAGTCACATTACGTTTGAGGTGATCACAAATGGTTCATGTACAGGGGGAGAGGAACCAAGAGACTTATTTTAGAGAGAGAAGAGGAGAAGAAGCAAGAGACTTATTATAGAGAGAGAAGAGGAGAAGAACTAAGAGACTAATTATAGAGATATAAGGGGAGAAGAACCAAGAGACTCATTATAGAGAGTGGAGAGGAGAAGAACCAAGAGACTTGTTGTAGAGAGAGAGAAGAGGAGAGGAACCAAGCCCGTGCGATGGGGGAGACCTTTACAGTGGTTATCGGGGGTATGTTGTCTTGAAACTGTGCGTCCCCTGTGCTACCTGGAAGGGGTGATTATCAGAGTAGGAAGCAAAGCAGTAGAGTGCTGTGCCGGAGGTCCCCCGGGGTGTCTGGGAAGGAGACGGCAGGAGACGGCGGTAAGCTGTGTAGCATGCTGCGGAGAGGAGAGGTGGAGGAGGGTCGGAGCGGAGCGGAGCGGAGCTGAGAGAGAAAGGAGTTGCCTCTGCAGAGGGGAGATCACCGCTGCCTACAGGGAAGACGTCTCAGTTGGCTGGCCCGCCCTGGAGCCGGAGAGGCGAGGGTCCAGGAAGTCATTTTCAGAGCGAAAAGGAGAGTCGATTGAAAATGGCACGTTCAGTGGTTTTGGAGATAAGGGAAGGGGAAAGGGAAGAAGAGAGGTAGGATGGTAGTTTTTGGTGACGGGTTAAGTGGATTTGCTAATCATGGGGGGGGGTCACTTGAGCTTTTTTGAAGACCTTGGGGACCCAGGATGAGGATGAGCTTCCCATGGAGGAGATGAATGGGAGGATATCGGGAGAGATGGGAGGAGGGGTGTGGGGATGGGGTCCGAGGGGCAGCTAGCAGGATGATGAGATAGAAGGAACTGAGAGGGATCGGCATCTGTTAGAGGACAGAATGCAGAGCGGGAGAAAACTGTATATATATATATCAGTTGCAAAGCCAACTGGGAGCCAGGCCTAATCGCCCAATCAGTGCCCGACCTCACTAATGCTCTTCTGACGGAAACAAATCCCTACGGCAGTGCTCCAACATGTAGCATAAAGCCTTCCCAGAAGAGTGGAGGTTGTTATAGCAGCAATGGGTGGATAGCAACAAACTCCATATTAATGCCTATAATTTTAGATGAGATGTTGGATATCAGGTGTCCACATACTTTTGGTCATGTCGTCTGTTATATATATATATATATATATGTGTACATATGTACACACACTGTAAATAGGACTGGAGTGCCAAACCAATGAAAATTTTAATATTCCGTGAATGCGGAAGTATGTGTGGATGTGTGTTTTTGCTTGCAAGCTGTGCACGCCAGACTCCGCGGGCGTAGTGCAGGATCACACCGCCTCTTTTTGGATCGGCGTTAGCTTTTTTTTTTTTGGACGCGAGGGCGTCGTGGTTTAGCGGGCCGCAGCGGGAAGCGTGCGGAGGAGGGCCCTGGCGGAGAGGAGCCGCCTGTTTACGCTTGTTTGCCGACAGCTCGCGGCCCCGTCTGCTGCTGTCCCCCGCTCCAGCAGCACAGGCTCACGCTCGCGCTCCAGGCTTCAGGCCCGTGGCAGCGCCGCGCCGCTAGGCTAGCTGTTGGCTTAGCCTAGCGGCGGCTTCCCGTGCGCGTTCTCTCCTCCTCCGTTCTGAAATTCCGGTCCAAGGGGAGAGTCGGTCACTGGGTGAGATTTGTCACGTACACAGTCGTGTTAAACTACGTTTATTTGGTTGGCGCTTTTGTCCAAAGCGACGTACAGTAAGTCATAATAATTCAAAAGCGCAGTAAAATGCTTAGTGGCAACCTCCAAAGACTGAAGAAGGCATAATAAAAGCAAGAAGACAAAGAGACTAAACTAGAGAAGCTGCGATGCAATTCAAACACTGGGACGTATGCGTTCGCTTATGTGTTATTGTGTAACTGGGGATTGGCTACAGTTGAAAGTGTGCGCTTCAGTCTGTTTGTTGATTACGGTCTCTCACGCTCTATGAATAATGTGCCGTGTCATTGGTTCCTACCAGCGCCACGTGCATAAATCCCGCCCCCTCTGGGCTCTTTTGCCGTCTCAGTTCTTGTGGGATGCACATGTTGGAATTTCCCAGCCCGGCCTGTATCCGGTCCGGAAGGGCCATGCCAACAGGAAGGAGAGGGAAATGCTGAGGAATTCTCCGCTTGTTTCCGTCCAGATGTAGGGAGATATAAATGGACTAATGGCATTTGGAAAATAAAGAAATTCAGATCCCTGACAGTGGCTGTAAGCCCACTGAGATGTGTGTGTGTGTGTGTGTGTGTGTATGGGGGGGGGGGGGGGGGCTGAGACAGAGGTCACCAGGGACTTGGTAACTATGGGGAGATACATCTCATCAGAAATGGAGAGCCTTTTTTTTCCCACCAGCTAAACTCCCATCTTCACTGTGGGGTGGGGACTTATCTGTGGGGGCTACTGGGTCGCTCTCTTGCTAAGACTCTCAGGTCCTCAGGTGTGGGTGCACCTAGGGGTCTACTGTCCCGTCTAAACAATGCCGGTTGTGGCCTGCAGTACTGCGAGATGGCGCGGGGCCGGCGTTAGCCACACCCAAGGATGGCGAGTTTTGTTTTTCCCCACCCTCCCTGGAGTCTCCTCCGCTCCAGCTGTCACCTGCGTTCTGTCTTCAGGTGCTAGGTTCATCGCTGATCAGCAGTCTTGTTTTGTGAAATGTCCCCCAGATGTCTGGTGAAAATGTGGAATATAAACAATTAGGGGCTTATTTTGAGTATTTGCATAAAATTGACCCAGGCTGAAGTTCCCTGTGTTTGACCCAGGCTGAAGGTCTCTGTGTTTGACCCAGGCTGAAGGTCTCTGTGTTTGACCCAGGCTGAAGGTCTCTGTGTTTGACCCAGGCTGAAGGTCTCTGTGTTTGAGACTGAAGGTCTCTGTGTTTGACCCAGGCTGAAGGTCCCTGTGTTTGAGACTGAAGGTCTCTGTGTTTGACCCAGGCTGAAGGTCCCTGTGTTTGAGACTGAAGGTCTCTGTGTTTGACCCAGGCTGAAGGTCTCTGTGTTTGAGACTGAGGGTCTCTGTGTTTGACCCAGGCTGAAGGTCCCTGTGTTTGACCCAGGCTGAAGGTCTCTGTGTTTGACCCAGGCTGAAGGTCTCTGTGTTTGAGACTGAAGGTCTCTGTGTTTGACCCAGGCTGAAGGTCTCTGTGTTTGAGACTGAAGGTCTCTGTGTTTGACTCAGGCTGAAGGTCGTTGTGTTTGACCCAGATGTACGGTCTCTGTGTTTGACCCAGGCTGAAGGTCTCTGTGTTTGACCCAGGCTGAAGGTCCCTGTGTTTGAGACTGAAGGTCTCTGTGTTTGACCCAGGCTGAAGGTCTCTGTGTTTGAGACTGAGGGTCTCTGTGTTTGACCCAGGCTGAAGGTCTCTGTGTTTGACCCAGGCTGAAGGTCTCTGTGTTTGACCCAGGCTGAAGGTCTCTGTGTTTGAGACTGAAGGTCTCTGTGTTTGACCCAGGCTGAAGGTCTCTGTGTTTGAGACTGAAGGTCTCTGTGTTTGACTCAGGCTGAAGGTCGTTGTGTTTGACCCAGATGTACGGTCTCTGTGTTTGACCCAGGCTGAAGGTCTCTGTGTTTGACCCAGGCTGAAGGTCCCTGTGTTTGAGACTGAAGGTCTCTGTGTTTGACCCAGGCTGAAGGTCTCTGTGTTTGAGACTGAGGGTCTCTGTGTTTGACCCAGGCTGAAGGTCTCTGTGTTTGACCCAGGCTGAAGGTCTCTGTGTTTGACCCAGGCTGAAGGTCTCTGTGTTTGACCCAGGCTGAAGGTCATTGTGTTTGACCCAGACTGAAGGTCGTTGTGTTTGACCGAGGTGTACGGTCTCTGTGTTTGAGGCTGAAGTTCTCTCTTTGTGCACACTGGATAAGAAAATGTGTCACTGGAACAATTTCTGTGGCCTTAGGCTGCACAGAGTTCTGAGTGCATCCATTTACTCACATCCATTTACTCACATCCATTTACTCACATCCATTTGCTCTTGCAGTGGTTCTGTTTAGCGATTTTCCTCCACAGCCAAACAGAATTTAAACAGCTGCACTGCTGCTCATTGTGATGCGGCATGACACGCTGATCTGGAAACATGTATGCAGATAATGCCCTTGTCTGGATCTGTTAGTATGCAGCGCCTGCAGGCCTTGCAAAACCCATGCAAATTGAGAGGGATTCAGAAAGGGCTAGAGGCACACAATCGGGGGTGCTTTTGAACCCCACAAACGCAGAAAATCCAAAACCTTACTTTAAAAAGGTAGTTGAGAAAATGCTCCACAGTTTTTACCTTCCTGCATGCTGGATATTGGTTGGAATTAGGGCTGGGGCAGTTTGCTTGTGTAAACAGCTCAGCGTCTCAGACCGGAGGGTCTACCAGTGATGGCGGACTTCATGGCTGAGTCGCAAGCCATCCTAAGGAGCGCTGTGATGTCACTGACACCCAGGTGCTCCAGGCTTCTCAGGCGTGTGCTCTAACCTTGAGGCTAGCCTGCACACGTTCCTCATTGATAGTTTACCTCGATGGTTCGGTGCCTGACATGGCATCTGCCCCTCCCGGAGGCAGGGCTAGTCCAACCCTCTCTGAAGGGGACCGCATGGCCTGTCCTTGCACCCCCGGTATTCCCAGGGACTGGTTTTTGGGTCCCTGGCAGTTTTCGGGGTCCCTCGAGCGGTCTTGTACACCACGAAGAGCTCGGACCCCCCTCGGTGAGGCGGGTCCCAGGGCCGAGGCCCTCGGCAGGTGTGGCACCGTGTGGGGAAACGGGCCGGAAACGCTTCTGCTTTCGCTGCCAAAGCAGCGCATTCAAATATGCAGCCCCATCCCTCTGGTGTGGCCCCGGCTCCGCGCACACTCACCGAACGCCTGGACGCAGCACTGGGCTCCGCCCCGTCCTCAGGGTAATTTGCATGGCAGGTCACCCGGACGACGGGCCGATGCGCCCCTAGCAGAGGCTCGGGCTGCAAGGGACACGCTGGAGGTTCTGGCTCACCTGCTGAAGTGTGGGGGCCTGACCTCGGATGAGCAGAAGAGTCGGCTCTCCTCCTCAGGACCAGTAATGTACCTGCGGTTGGTCTTTGATTTGAGCTCTGTGCGGTGCTCTCTGACACAGGAGAGAAGAGTTTATTTCAGTTCACTTCTTTGATGTGAGTGTGTGTGTGTGTGTGTGTGTGTGACTATATGGATGCCTGTGTTTTTGACAGAATGTGCGGTTCTTTGATCTGTGTGTGCGCCTGCATATTCCTGTAATGATATGATGATGGTCTGTCTGTACTGTCAGTAAAATGCTCTGTGGAAGCTTTTTACGATGCCTTACTCAATTATGTATGACATGCACACGTCTTCCTCTCAGTACTTCACGGTTTAAATTATGTTGGGTTCGGGGTGGTTTTCTTCCTGTTTCTGTTATTTCGCTCTCTCTCTTTGCTGGTGATTGATGGGGCGGGTGATGGGGTGCTGGGCAGGGCGGGGGACGGGGTCTTAGTTTGGGCAGGGTCATGCGCGGGGCGAGGGGTGTGGTCATGGGTAGGATGTGGGATGGGGTCGTGGGCAGGGTAAGGGGTGAGGTCGTGGGCTGGACTAGGGTCGGGGACTTGGACAGGATGAGGGGTTGGGCCTGGGGTGGGGCAGAGCAAGCAGTTGGATTGTGGGAGTGTAAGGTGTGGGGTCGTGGACAGGACCAGAGATGGGGACATGGGGTCTGGGGTGGGGCAGGGTCTGGGGCAGGGCAAGGGGTGAGGTCTAATGTGGGGCAGGGTCTGGGGCAGGGCAAGGGGTGAGGTCTAATGTGGGGCAGGGTCTGGGTCGGGGCAAGGGGTGAGGTCTAATGTGGGGCAGGGTCTGGGGCAGGGCAAGGGGTGGAGTGGCTGGAATGATCTCATCAAACTGGGCACCACACCTGCAGCTTCTTGGCTCATCATTGACTTGGTCCTCTGCCAGCTTACAGGCTGGACATGATGTTTGTGATTATCCATTTCGTCTTTCTCTGGCTGTCTTTCTGCATCTCTCTTTCTATCTGTCATCCTATCCCATCCCCCTGCCTCCCCTTACTATCTATCTCTCACTCTCTCTCTCTCTCTCTTTTGCATTCTCTCTCTTTTGGACATGCTGAGTCTTAGGGCTGGAGTTTCACCCCGCGGAGGTGCAGGGCGTGAGCCCCGCGTTCTGAATGCGTGTTCTCTGGAACCTGTGTGCGGTCACGCGTGCGTTTAAAAAATGGGTCAAATCCGATCACGTGGCGCGTGCTTCATCTTCCCCCCCCCCGGCAAAGCAGCCCTCCTTGTCAGAAAATTGACCCTCTTCTTTTTTTTTTAAAGAACAGGATGAATCGCATGAGCGGTAGGTTTAAATTAAAATCCACGTGCACACACGCACACTCCGTCAAGGTGGCCCATTCAGCTCTATTCACTATTTATTTGACGGGTCAGGATGATTTCTCCACCGCGTGTTTACACACACACACACACACACACACACACACACACGCACAGTGTAGGGACCGTCTGAACAGTGCTATGGATTAGACCTTGTAAGACCCGGGTGGGGGTGTTGTGAGGAAACTGCAGTGCCGGTACAGTAATCTGATATTAATGCGGGGGGGGGGGGGTGGGGGAACAGCAGCCGAACACTAGGCTCCGAGGGGGGGGGGGGGTTGGGGGGTTGGGTGAGAGTGGGGGAGGGGGTGCTGGTCGGTTTCAGTGTTAGTGAGGAAACCGAACTAACCTTGCTCTGTGTGTGAGGTCATTCCACCCCCCCATATGGGATCATGGTTAGAAAGCGCTACCGACTTCTGTTGGTTCTGCTCTCGTGAGCCGTGGGAATTTCGGGCATCGTTCCCCTCGCCTGTGCTAGCATTTCCCTGTTCGTCTCCACTGCACGAGTGCCGTACCAAAACTTGTTCAATTAAATAACTCACCTTGTAAACTTACGTGTCAAACAGCCTACAAGTGATTTTGTAGCTTTTGATAGGTTTATCTTTATATCAGAAGGCAGCAATTACATGGTTGGAGCAACTGCATTTCTTTAACTGTACAGAATGGCATGATGTGGTAAAATTGTAGACTATATATAAATATGTATACATATATATAATGTGTGTGTGTGTGGGTGGGTGGGTATGTATGTATGTATGTCTGCGTTGAAAAGGATTTTTAGACTAGCACTAGCTTAGCTGGCTGGCTAAAAAGCCAGGCGAAGATGAGTAGCTAGCATCAGCTTCCGAGCATTCTGTGTAATTTTTGACTGGCATGTTATCTTCCCTGTCAGTCTTACAGACATGAGCAGATGGCTGATTGATATCTATTTTGAATAATCACATGGCTAACTAAAGGAGATATCCAAAAATAGTGATATGGATAGCTGCTCTGTATCTAAATTACTTTTGCGGTGCAATGAGATCCTGTCTAGACGCGACCCCTCCTAGGCCGTGTGGAATGTCTGAGATGCCTTTTATGACATCACAAACGTGTGAGAGTGGTGTCCTCCTGGGAGTCGTAGGCCGAGTTCGGTGCCCTTCTGAGGGGCCTTATCACTGAGGGATTTGTTCCTAAAGTCTCTATGGTCCCGATCACACCTGTCGCGTGTCGCGCCACGTTAGCGCTGACCGTAGCCCGCTGCACTATGGGACGCCGTGTAATCCGTAGTGTTGCTCTGGGCATGAGGCTTTGGCCTGACTGGGTCTCTTCCAGCCTTGTGTTTCCCAGCTTGCTTCTGTGTGTCAGCACCGTTCTTTTTCACTTTCTCTCCTCTTCCGGAGGAAATTTGTACAATTAACACGCCCACGCTGAAGTGGTACTGTGGGGAGTGATTTGTTTTTTGTTTTTTTTGTTTTTTTTTTGGGCGCTTTTGAACTAATTGCCCTAACGTTACAGGATATTTCTGTCGCCATTTCTTAAGCCATGTTATTGCTGTGGAGTGAGCGATAATTTCTGGTTTTTTTTTTTCTCCCATCCTGTCTCTGGTGCCGGCACGCCAGGAAGTTCACCAGGAAGTTGCAGCAGAGTTCTAGCCATCCTTCCATCCTGAGTTTTAATTGATGGCATTCATTGGATAGGATTTTCAGGGGATCTCTCCCTCATCGGCGCCTGGTTATCGAGAGCACAGGACGGGCTCGAGGGGGCGTCCCAGCAAACGTTTCGGGAGCAGTGCTTTAGTGTGCAAAGCACATTTGAGGAACCGCATTCTGAACTGAGCGTCATAGTTAAAGAACGCAGACTGTAGAGGACTACAGTACATGATGTACCTGTTAGCATCGTCCCCCACATCAACAGAACCTTCTAGAAGTCTGCCTTCGTGCTCACATATATAGACAGCATGTAGCGTCGGCTCTGCTAAAAGCATTTCATTGTACATTACATTTCAGGCGTTTGGCTTCTGTCCAGAGGGACTTACACAACTTTGTACATAGCATTGACATCCATTTACACAGCTGGATATATACTGGAGCAATGCAGGTTAAGTACCTTGCTCGAGGGTACAACGGCAGTGTCCTACCCGGGAATCGAACCTGTGACCTTTACGTTACGAGACCGGTTTCATACCCATTATGCTACACTGCCGCCCCACCAGCTGTCACTGCTCCATTCCTGGAGGGCCAATGCCTAAGCTGGTTTTTGCTCCAACAAATTGTTTTGGCTTTTTGCTAAACAGCTGTATACACAGTCCTTCACAGTCACATAAAATAAAACGCCAGGCTCTTTGTGCAGTTATTGATGTTGACACAATATCCTGAAATACACCAGGCACCCCAATCTAGACCGTGCCTGTCCATTTCATAAAACAGTATGTTAGCATTCTGTATTTGTACGTAAATTGAAATGGTATATCTTGCAGAACTAGTAGTTTGCTGCTCAGTAAGAGGGCACAGTGCTAGCATAGAGGGAATGGTGGCGTTTTGTAAGGTAGAATTATACAGTGCTAGTGTTCTAGGATCGGTGGTGCTATCATAGTGGGAACGGTAATGCTAGGATAGGGTTAATGGCAGTGCTAGCGTAGCAGGCATCAGGATGCTAGGATAGGGCTAATGGCAGTGTTAGCGTAGCGGGAATCGTGATGCTAGGATAGGGTTAATGGCAGTGCTAGCGTAGCGGGAATCGTAATGCTAGGATAGGGCTAATGGCAGTGCTAGCATTCGTGATGCTAGGATAGGGCTAATGCCATTGTTAGCATAGCAGGCATCGTAATGCTAGGATAGGGCTAATGGCAGTGTTAGCATAGCGGGCATCGTAATGCTAGGATTGGGTTAATGGCAGTGTTAGCGTAGCAGGCATCATGATGCTAGAATAGGGCTAATGCCATTGTTAGCATAGCAGGCATCGTAATGCTAGGATAGGGCTAATGGCAGTGTTAGCATAGCGGGCATCGTAATGCTAGGATAGGGCTAATGGCAGTGTTAGCATAGCGGGCATCGTAATGCTAGGGTTGGGTTAATGGCAGTGCTAGCGTAGCGGGAATTGTAATGCTAGGGTTGGGTTAATGGCAGTGCTAGCGTAGCGGGAATTGTAATGCTAGGGTTGGGTTAATGGCAGTGCTAGCGTAGCGGGAATTGTAATGCTAGGGTTGGGTTAATGGCAGTGCTAGCGTAGCGGGAATTGTAATGCTAGGGTTGGATTAATGGCAGTGTTAGCATAGCGAGAATGTCAGTGCTAGGACAGGGTTAATGGCAGTACTAGCGTAGCAGGCATCATGATGCTAGGATTGGGTTAATGGCAGTGCTAGCGTAGCAGGCATCATGATGCTAGGATTGGATTAATGGCAGTGCTAGCGTAGCGGGAATGTCAGTGCTAGGGTTGGGTTAATGGCAGTGCTAGCGTAGCGGGAATGTCAGTGCTAGGGTTGGGTTAATGGCAGTGCTAGCGTAGCGGGAATGTCAGTGCTAGGGTTGGGTTAATGGCAGTGTTAGCATAGCGAGAGTGATGTAAGGTAGAGGGTGCAGTGCTACCGCAGGACTAGCGGTCATGTATGGCCCGTGGTCGTGTCTGGGGTGATTGAGGGTCATTAGACCGTCGTCACCATGCTTGACCCTGCGGTCACAGTCAGTCTGACCCGGGTCTGACCCCGGGTTTGAGGGCATGTTTGAGTCCGCGGGCCACTGGGTTTGAGGGCATGTTTGAGTCCGCGGGCCCCTGGGTTTGAGGGCATGTTTGAGTCCGCGGGCCCCTGGGTTTGAGGGCATGTTTGAGTCCGCGGGCCCCTGGGTTTGAGGGCATGTTTGAGTCCGCGGGGCCCCTGGGCGGAGGATGGCGATGCGTGGAAGTGACTTGAGGAGACCCTGTGGTGACGGGGCGTATGCCAGCCCCCCGTCGGGGTGAGGGGTGTAGATTATGGCGCGGTTTGGGGAGGAGGTAAATGGGCGGTGTCTATATCCGTGTGCTTCAGAGAGGTGGGGGGGGGGGTTTGTTGGGGGAGGTTTGGTCTGGGGTGGGGAGGGCCATGGTTTGTTCTGGGGTTGGGGGGGGGGGGGGGTGTATGTGGTTTGTACAGAGGTAGGGTGAGGGGGCATGGTTTGTTCTGGAAAGAGGGGGGGGAGGGTCATTGTGCATATAATACAGCGAGGCAGAGGGAGAGCTAATGCATGAGTTAATCCTTTTTGGGAAATGACATCACTGCCTGCGCTGAGTGTGAGTGGTGCGGTGCTGTTAACGCTCCCCCTGGGCTCAGCACCACTTCCACAGAGCAGCTTTACTTCTGAGGAGCCGCCTGTGATGTAATGCTGCGCACGCAGTGGGCGGGGCTTCGCAGGGGATACAGACCGATTGTTTCCATGGCGTCGAGGTGTGCCTGCATACGTATCTCTCTCTCTTCCTCTCTCCCTCCTTCCCTCTCTCTCCCTCCCTCCATCTCTCTCTCTCTCTCTCTCTCTGTCTCTCAGCCTTGCCTGACCTGCGCATTCTTTGAATTCCATTTTCCTTTTTTTCTGGTATAAGTGGGAACCAGAACCCAGAAATCCTGGGGAATCTTTGAAGCGCACACACACACACACACACACCACAAACAAACACGTGCCGCACGGCACAAACCACTGCGCAGACACTGCGGAACTGGGCGTGTCTCCTGCGCGACGAAGGCGTGTCTTTCTGCGCGGATGCTTGAGTGGGACAGGCGGGGGCGCTCTGATGATAAAGCACTGTTTTTCAGGACTTGGGAGTCTGAGGAGAGTGAGAGCCTTAGGCTTATCAGTGTGGTTTCAGGACTGGTTTCCCACATAAAAAACATAAAGAGGAAGTTTCACAACACCCTCACACTCGTGATCCAGGCACTGTCCCAGCATGGACAAACAAACACACACACACACACACACACACACACACACACACACACACACACACACACACACACACACACACACACACACACGTTCACACGCGCACACACACAATCCAATGGAAATGCCCACTGGCACTGTGAGTGGTGGGGAATACTGTAACGCTATGTTTCCCTGAAGAAAGGCAATGAGAAACATATATATATATTGTGGTGTATATTGTGTGATACACTGCATGGAGAAAAGTATGCGGACACCTGACATCCAATATCTCATCCAATATCTCCAAAATTATGGGCATTAATATGGACTTCGTCCACCCTTTGCTTTTATAGCAACCTCTAATTTTCAGGGAAGGCTTTATACTAGATGTTGAAGCATTGCTGCAGGGATTTGCTACCATTCAGCCAGAAGAGCATTAGTGAGGTCGGGCACTGATTGGGCGATGGCTTGCAGTTGGCTTTTCATTTGATCCTAGAGGTGTTGGATGGGGTTGAGGTCAGGGCTCTGCGCAGGCCAGTCAAATTCTTCCACACCATTCTCGACAAAACCACATCTATATGGACCTCGCTATGTGCCCGGGGGCATTGTCATGCTGAAACAAGAAAGGAGAAACAAGAAAAAAAATTGTTGGGGAAGCACAGAATCGTCTAGAATTTCATTGTATGCTGTAGCACTCAGATTTGCCTTCACTGGAACTAAGAGGCTTAGCCCAAACCATGGAAAACAGCCCCAGACCAGATCTTGGTGTCCAGATACTTTTGTTTATGTTGTATATGAATTGTCCTTTTCACTTTAGTGAAGTGTATACGGTCACTCCTGCCCGTGCTGATTGTTGCCTCTTACAAGCTGGACCACAGTGGAAATTAATCGTGGTGACTTTATTGAGTCTAGTTTCCTGCATAATCTTGCTGTGTGTATATTTGGCCTGAAGGCTAGCAGCCCTCTCAGTCTGGTGTTTGTGTTTGGACCTGCAGGTGCTGAAGATGGCGGCCCAGGCCTGAGTCTCGCGCAGGTGCGACCGGCACCGGGGCTCCAGACGCCGCGCGACGTCGGATGCGGGGGAGGGACGGGGACGGAAGCGGCCCGCCATGCGACCGTGATCCTGCCGACCATGGACTGACCAGGGCGGGCGTCGCCCAGAGAGCGAAGGATCAGAGCAGAGGGAGAGAGAGAGAGAGAGAGAGAGAAGAAGAAGAGAGAGAGGGGACCACAGCCTGACCGGGACTAGCCGCCGTCTCCCACGCGGCGTTGGCAGCGAGGAGGAGGGGCGTGGCCGGCCGCGCGGACGCTCCGCGGAGGATGACCAGCCTGTTCCGGCGCAGCAGCAGCAGCGGCGGGGGTTCCAGGGGCGGGCCCTCGCCCGGCCCCGCCCCTAGTCCCGCCCCCGGCCCAGGCCCCGCCCCCGGCCCCACCCCCACCCCTGCAGGCGGCGAAGGCGGCGGGGGTGAGCTGAACAACAGCCGGCCGGCCCGGCAGGTGCGGCGCCTGGAGTTCAACCAGGCCATGGACGACTTCAAGACCATGTTCCCCGGCATGGACTACGAGGTCATCGAGTGCGTGCTGCGCTCCAACAGCGGCGCCGTGGACGCCACCATCGACCAGCTGCTGCAGATGAGCGTGGAGGGCCAGGGCTCCGACGACAGCTCCGACTCCGACGGCAGCATCCCGCCAGAGGTCCGTCCCCCGGGGGCGGGGCTAGGGGCGGGGGCTGGGGGCGGGATTTAGCCTGGGTGGAGGGAAACTGTATCACGCAGACCAGGGTCAAATACGTATTTCTTTTGTATTCAGATACTCTTCTGTGCTCTGTTGATCTTGCCTGGTGTAATTGAGCCTGCCAATTATGACCAGAAACTTAGGGTTTGCGCTTTTTGAGAGCATTTCATTGGTCCCAATACACCAGACAAGATCAGTGAAGTGTGGAAACAAATATGTACTTTACCCAGGTCTGGTATCATGCCAACAGTTTTTTTTTTTTATTCCAATGTTTCATATGCCATAGATTTTTCAAGCAGACCGAGATAGTTCTGTGCATTCAGCACTTGTTCCTAGCGGGATCTAGGTCAGTGATGGAAGTTTCCGGCACTCTGTTATTGTACGAATACTCATTACGCTACATTCATTTAGCCACTGCACTTGTCCACGGAGACTTACAGTTTTACTATGCGCGAGACGGCGTGCAGTACTATTGGTCAGACCTCCTCCTGAACATTCATAAGATGTATTGAACCATTATGTATACTAATAGACTAATCAGTGATTCATACGGTTCATTTAGCTTCACTGGTAGAGAGGCTCTGGGTGTTAAGATTGTTCCACAGAGGAAAGGGGGAAAGCGTATTCTGAAGAGGTGCTTTAGCATTAATGTGTTTCCAGCGCGTTCTTTTATTATTCCGAGCAGCGCTCTCGGAGCCGGGAGACTCGTTTGACCTCTGACCTCTGACCCCGTAACCCTTCCTGCAGATCCTGGAGCGGACGCTGGAGCCGGACAGCTCGGACGAGGAGCCTCCGCCCGTCTACTCCCCGCCCACCTACGACATGCACATCTACGACAGGAAGTACCTGGAGGCTCCGCCCACTCCACCACCCCGGTAAGACGGAAAGAGGCGGGGTTTCTGAGCCGTGACAAATGCGGGAGGCAGTGGGGTTTTTTTTTTTTTTTTTAAAGCTTAAATAGAAATGCATTTGTTGAGCACTGCCTTGCAGTCACTGGGTTTTTTTTTTAGCCAGTCAGCTTTGTGTTGACAAACATTGTAGATCAAGTGGTATTATGGAGATTAAGATCAAAGGGCAGGGGAAACCCTTTAATGATGTTGAGCTTTCCGCTCTGTCAGTGTGTAAGGAAAAAAAGAGGGCGTATGGAGAAGGTTCTGTCCCGTTTACGTGATCTCTCCAGGCCCCACCTGGTGGTGGTTTGTGGAACTGCAGGTCAGGTTTCTATAATAATGGCCCCTCTTGTGTTGGCTTTTACATTACATTACATTATAGGCATTTAGCAGACGCTCTTATCCAGAGCGACGTACAACAAGTGCATTAGTTCAAGGTGCAGAGGTGCAAAAGAAACACACTAGAGTGAAGTAAAGATCGTAGTGCCAGAAGTGACCACATAGATCAGGACTCCAACCCTGTAGAGTAACCTGTTCAGCAAACAACAATCCTGCCAAGTACAAACTAGCACTGAAATCACATTGCCTAATCAGAATCAGACAAAAACAAAAACAATCCTGCCAAATAAAAACTAACAATCTTATTAGCCTAACTAGGTACATTTGAGCTAAACTTGTCTTGTGTATCTGTGTGTGTGTGTGTGTGTGTGTGTGTTTGGGTTCAGGGGAGGGAATACGGATAATTGCTACTGCATATGATGGTTGCAGAACTGTAATAAACCTGCATGTAATGCAGCAGGCGCCCGGCCCTCTGGTGAAATTACCGCTAATTGCAGTTTGGTCTCGTTTGGACTCGACGCGCAGTGCTCTCATTCGCGCCCGCCCCTGTGCAGAGAGAGAGAGATTGACTTGAGGGACAGGAAGGGGGCTTGAGGGACAGGAAG